>NW_010116782.1:0-256 GCF_000699245.1 Pterocles gutturalis
TCCCTGCACCCCGCACTTTCTCCTTGCTCCAGGAGTTACAACTCTTCGTGCCTTCTCCAGCTCATCTTCTCTCATATTCCCTCTCAGCCCCTCTGAACACCTAATGCTGTTCTGAGCTGGCACAGAAACCAAAAAGGGAAGTTAAATACAAGCTGCAGGTCATTCTTCAGTGCAGCTTCTGTACCGTCTGCTTTGGCAGCAGTGTGCTGGTGCTCTGTAGCTGCTGGCCGGTTACCCTACCGCCGGTCTTCCAGCA
>NW_010116782.1:287-4763 GCF_000699245.1 Pterocles gutturalis
AGATAAATCAAGGACCACGGCTTATCAGCAGATTTTAAGAATTTAGGGACTAATTTCCCTGGAAGGAAGGTCAGCTAGTGTTGTGGGTGTGTCAAACCACCCTCCGGCATTAGGAACTTGGCACCTTACTGGTAGCAAATTTAACAAGTGAAATTTTGTGTTTGTAGAAGAGACTGGAAATTTTGCAGGGAAGTTTGCATCTGCAATCACATTTCTTTGTGGTGCCTTGCAACTTGTATGTCCTTTCCACAACCCTGCAGCTGTCTGCTCCTACATCCTCTGTGCATCTGGACCAAGCGCTCTTGCAATCAAGTGGTAAGTAGCTTCCTTTTCTGAGTTGTGAGGAGGTCTGGGCAAAACAGGAGAGCCTTCTCTTGTATAAAACTCAGTTTGGGCAACATCTTAAGTGAGGAACACTTAAGATCATCTCACCTAACTCTTGCTTAAAATCAATTCGACAAGCCTGTCACAGTTACAGTCACTGTGACAGAGAAACAGCCTCCACCAACTGTGGAGGTGTCACTGAAATTTTGCTGATTTCTTATTTTTGGCTTCAAGGCCCCTTGGACCAAATTTGTCACTGGTTTTGAATAGTGTCCAGCACACAGGAGCTGTGATTTGAATATAACAATGAGGTCCCTGACTGTTCATAGGCAGACTGATAACCCTGGGCAGGCACGTGATGGTGCATTTGCTGGCCCTGAAGACAGTCCTACCTTTGAGGCAAGACCCCTGCCTTAGGACTCTGCTCACCAACCAGCTGGATGGAAACCAAGAAATTGAGAGGAAAGAAAGGAGTCCCTTGTGGCTGTTGGCCTTAGTTGCCTTGTCATCTGTATGATATATTCCTACCCACAATGGCTTCAGATGAGGTACAGTTTAGCATGACCATATTCTGTGTGATAAGAGTAAATTATAGGACTCCAGTCCTATAAGAAATAATTAGTTTATAATGTTAGTTTATAATGTCGAGTAACAAGTTTATAATGTTTTGAATCCTGATATTATGCATATTTCAATTCTTGAGTATCCTGATGACTTATTTTGCTGTTCATTGCCTGAAAATCCACTCTTCAGAAATAGATCACTGTGCCAAGAAACAACAAATTTGGTGTTTCAGGAGGTGTGTAACTATGGGTGCTTCTTCTGGGAGGTTTCTACTGAGCCCAGATTTGTTACTTGCCACCAGCATGAAGCAATTTCTCATCTAGCTTTTGGTTTTGCTAGTGGTTTTGGATACGATGGTCTAAACTCATTTGCTCTTAGCTCCAGGAAAGTCAGTGGAGGTTCAGTTGAGATTAATTAGGAGCAGTATTTAAACTTCAGCAGTCAGAATCAGGGTACTTTTCTATGGGTTGTGGTGCCCCTGGGGCTCATTCTTTACTTGCCAGAACAGCCTGTAGCCAGTTTTTGTCCAACTCTTAAGTATGGGACTGGAGGGAAGCAGGCTGGCCAGTGGTGTGGGTGCTCAGCTCTGTAGGAGCATCATCTTGCTTAGAGCATCATCTTGCTTTCTATAGGTCATCATATCCCTTGTCATTATTGCCGTTTGTGCTGAATTTGAACCAACACTGTTACACTGAAGGGCTTTTCTGTCATGGCCAGATTCTGCTCTTGCCTTTTACTGCAGGAACGGGGAGGTCTAGACCTCTGACAGCTATTGTTCCCACAGACATTGGCACCCATCTTGTAGTGATGTCCTTCTGGGATTTACTGCAAGTCTTTCTAATTGTATGGTTTGTTTTTTTGGTTTTTGTTTTTTTTTTTTTTAATTGCAGAAAGATTAAATTTGTGTGTGCAAAGGGCGATGCTGAGCTTAGCTGTCTATTGCATCTGATCTCCAGCAGCAAAGGCAGAGCAGCTACGAGCCCCTTTGGCACAACATTAGTTACTGATACCAAGACCACTGGGTAGAGAGAGCACATTCCTATTTCTGTGTGTACCTTCAAGGGCTGGGCACTCACTAGTTCCTAATAAATGTGTTTTTCTTCTTAGTTTATGTGAAGATCTATAGGATGAATCACAACACAGTCCTGGTGCCTGTGTTATACTCCTACTGCATACACCTACAGCTATCTCCAGACAAACCAGCTCACAAATTACAGCTTCTCTCTGCTGCTTTGTGACACTGATACTGGTATTAGAATGCTAACTTATGAGCAGAGTGTTCATTCTAATCCAATAACAGCAACAACACTAATAAGCGGACTGCCTGAGGTCTGATTGAAAGCAGTCAAATCTCTACTGATTTCAGGGAGGGCAGGAGTAGGTTTAAGGTCGATAGGACATTCATTTCCTGGATAAAATTAACCATGAAAGATTTTCTTTCTTTCAATTAAACAATGGGGCTTATGACAGGGATTGTTGAATTATGCTATTTTTTGTGTCTATATTGTTACTTCTCTTGATGTTTCCCCAATGACATCCCATCTGGGGGAAAACATGCGCAGCCCAGCATCACTGTCTTCCTGTGTGGTAAGGGAAAACAGACATATTGTGTCATCAAAAATAGCATCACCCGACAGCCTCTAAAAATATACATCACACTTTGCTAGCTATTTTAAATAGCTGGCTGAAGGAAGAAAGCATCTCCAACACCTCTCAGTTACAAAGTATTGACACATTAACATTTTACATAAAAGAAACAGCTCCTCATTAACAGAAACTTATAATGAAGTTGCTAAGCATTTCTAGCCATTTTGAACAGTAGAAGAGAAAGATGCATTAGACTGCTTAGATCCTCTGAGGATACAGGTTTGGGAAATGCCCACAGAGAAATTGAGTGAATCGATACAGTAGGTACTCACTCCATCCCCCATGAGAACCCTCTGCCACAGAATAAAGTCACAGTATTTCAGAATAGCTATTTCCCTTTAGAAAGAAAGGCTTAATGGTTTGAAAAAAATGTTATATTTAATCTAGAGTGTACTGTACACAGATAATTATCCTGGAGTAGTCATCCGCCTGCCACTCAGTTTCACCAGTTAGCCGTGCCCTGGTAGAATCATAACGTGCAATAAGATGCAGTCCACTTTAATCAGGACTGATCTGTTGAGACGACGCTATCAGTGTGAAAGTTCCACAAGGAAGAACTGACACAGACTGTGGAGACAGAAGTGTGGACACATTTTAAGCTCCTGAAAGATAATTGTGGCTTGGGTGATTTCTCAATAGAAAGTTGCTTCAGTTTTGTTCCTTTTGTTATCCTTGCGTGAAGAGTTGTGGGGCTCAAAGTGTTAATGGATGGAAGGTGTTTTAGAAATTGAAGCAGTTGTCCAAGTGCTGCTGCTCTTATTGTTACAGTGGCAACTCCAGAGTGAGTGGAGTAAACTCTTGCTATGCTGTAGCTGGTAAATTGAATAAAATGCAGACCTGTCACCTTTCCAAGTGCTGGAATTAGGGGTTAGTCATCCTCTGCCCTCTGTCTTCCACAGCAATTTTTTTGTTGTCATGCTTCAGAAATGATGGACTTCACAAGGCAGAATACTTCAATGGTCTGACAAAAATAGATGTGTGCAGGTGTGGCAGAGGATTTGGGTTATGAACTATTTGTGGATAATGGATTAGTCTTTCCCTCAAAAGTCAATTTGTGCAGCATCCAGGAGGGGAAAAAAAGAAAAAGAGTGTGGATACCTTCTAATTATTTTGCCATTCTCCAAAAAAAGTGCTTTTGGCAAGATATCAACAGGAATTAATGAACATTAATAAAACTTGAAAGCAGAAGCGAAAAGTGTTTGAGTCAGAGGTGGTAAGTACTCACCTGCCGCCATCCTAATTGGCGTGTGCTCTCCAAGCACGGGGGGCTGTGCAGAGAGGAGAGCCCACCTCCATGGAAAGCTGTGGGGGGTGGCCCTGACAGCCAGATGAAAAGCTCACCTTTCACAAGATGCTGTGTAACGCTGATGGAAAATGACTTCTGTTAGCTGAGCAGCAGGCGTGGGGCTGGAAAGAAGCTCAGAAATCGTGTCTGGGAATGTGGCTGATGGGTGGCACAGTGAAAGACCCTGCAACTCCACTCTCTGGGGAAGAGTAACAGAAAAGAAAGCAGAAGATGGATAGCCCGGGGAGGACAGCTCCAGCTAAGGTAGGAAGTTGCTGTCCTCTGGTATCATGCAGTCACGAGCAGAGCCCAGGATCTCCTGTGTTGGTTGCTGGTCAAGCTCTAGAGCGCTGAAGGACCTTGTCACCAGGGCTGGAGGTGGTCAGTCAAGGTGAGGACTAGATTTCAGAGAGGTAGCTGGGGTGGTGGATGTGCTCTTCCCCTCGTATGGACAGAGGACATGGTGTTCCAGCTGATGGGCAAACCCTGGGATGGATCAAGACAGACAGTGACTGGGGCTGTGGAACAGATGTAAACCAATGTTTGAATATTTGCAATTGTACAGCCCCTGAACTGTGGCTCATCTGATTCTGTGCGCCTTCGCAGGGCTCTTACAGAGACCTCCACGTGGCAGGGCCTGTTGCCCTCACAGCTCG
>NW_010116782.1:4794-12273 GCF_000699245.1 Pterocles gutturalis
CATGGGGCTGGGAGGGAGGCCAACTGGATGCAGTCAAGAACGAAAACTGGACCAAATTGGAGCAGGAGAAGAGATGATAGCTGCAATACCTTCGTGCTGCTGTTATCCTGCTCAGCTGGTCCCTTTTATTTCTTCCTGGTGATCCGTGTTTGTTTCTGTCTGTAGCTGAGACAAATACTTCACTTACTGGCTCCCCTCTGGGAGGAGAGTCTCTTGTTTTCCACACTCAGGAACGGGATTCTTTGTTTAGCCCATCGGTGTCAGTGAGTATTAACAACTCTTGCAATGTGTCTGGTCCCAGGGGTGCTGGGCAGGGTGAGGAGAGCCCCGGGGGGACTGGCAGGGACAGTCAGGGCTGGGGGTGCCCTAGGGACCTGGCAGTTACTGTGGATGGCCTCCAAGGAGCTGGGAAGACTTCAGTGGCTCTTTTGCGTGTGGCTTGAGTACGGCATATAGGAGAAACAGGCTCTTCCTTAGCTGATGACGACCTTTGAGGGGGGGTTGTGGATAGCAGAGGATGTGGGCTTCCCTCCAGTAAGCAAGTGCAAACCTTTTGGCAGGAGCTGCTGGGTCCACTGATTCATCACTGGTGAATTTGCTATGGGAAATAAACACTGTTGCTGTGTAGGACTCGGTAAATAGGATCAATAGTGTTCAGACTACTGCATGCCGTAAGCTACGTTTCAGAGGGAAGCCTTCCTGGGGAACACCTTTTCCTGGAGTTCAGCCAAGTTGCTGCTTGGGCACAGGAAGGTAATTATTTTCCTAATCAACTTCGGCAGTGCAGCAGATGAGTAATGAAAGATTGTTAATAAAAAGATAAAATATGTCATTAACGATAATGCTGATAGTCCTGAATACGGTTTGGAAAGGAAAATTAAGCCAAACCTACGGTTAGTGAGATAGAGCTGTAAAAGAAGAGTCAGTAGATGGGGGGTGAGGAAGGAGACAGAAGACAAAAAGATGGAAGCCTGGGTGAAGTGCTAGGAGTAAGATTTGTGAAAAGAGGCAGGACATATACAGAGAAGATAAGAAAGGGGCCTAGAAAGGATAAACCAAGAGTTTCTGATTTTTCCATGGATCCTGCATGGAGCATCAGAACTGCTCTGAGGCGTGGATGTGCCCAGGCACCTTTTCCCTTTGGACCTCAGCTAACATTTTGGATTTAAGCAAGATGCTATATAAAAATGTTTTTAGCAGATGACTGGATGTCTTTTTCACAGGTAATGGTTCGGGTGCATCAGGGTAGACTCATGGAAATATTTTGTTAAGTTGCAACAAATAGAAAAAAAGTTGTTGGAAAGGGGCACGCCAGGAGATAACCCTTTCTCATTAAAACTTAGGTATGAATCATACTGCCCTTGAAGTTGTTCTCGTTACCTTCAGCCTCCATCTCCAGTAACTATGAAGAAAAATATCAGCTCAGCAGTACAAAGGAAAGCCTTCCTGTAGGAAATCTAAGGATTCCTCAGTCCTTTCATGTGTGACGCAAAACAACTGAAACATTGAAACACCACGGAACCCATTCATTGGAAGTCCTGTTACAGGTTAAAAAAACACATGCATGCACACCAGCCTAAAGAAAGGAGGATGACAATATTTCTTTTTTTTTTTTTTAATACTTGTGTATGAACTAAAGTCAGGTAGGATAAAAGTCAGCACTTTGGGGAAAACCTTAAGCAGCAGCATGTAAGAACTTTCATGCTGAATCAGACCAGTGCTTCATCTTGTTCTGACATCTTGTCTTTGCGGATGGCGACATTGCCTCAGTGGGCAGGTGATTCATGTAGGATAACCTGTGCATAGACAAAATTCCTTCCTAATCTTGTCAAATAGGGGTTGGGATTTGCTGTGCTGCATGAAAAGCTGCACTCCTGTATGACTAGATTTTTAAATAGTTGTAGGTTCTGAACAGTGTGGTTACAAATACAGTGGGTGGGTCTCTTTTCAAACCCTTGTTGTGGCATGTGATTTGTTCTGACCGATCACCATAAATTCTGCAGAACACCTTGTAATCTGACAGGGCAAGAATCTCCTTGTAAGGGTCACCTTATTCTGGTTTCACTCGGTGTATTTTTATTTTCTGTTTGAATTTCCATCGCTCACACCTGCAACTTCTCCTGTTGCTAGGAGAGCAGAAACAACAATGGAGAAAATGATCAGCATCCTGCTTCAGATGTTCCTAGTTAAAATAATCACAGAGAACATGTTTCATGCATCCTTTTGCATAAAATGCTTTTAGTGTATATTTTCATCACCCCTGAAGACCCCTTCCACCTTTGGAACTGTGGTATATCTGCAAGTCTTCCTCTTAGCACTAGTCACAACAGCTGGCAGGGGTGATTGGAAGCTATGGGTGTTCTGTTAGCTCTTCACTGGTTTGTTAACAAATCCTTTCAATAAATCTCTTATTTCATCTGTGCCGCTGTTTGTCCTCTCATGTCCACCTTCTCTGTTCATCTGCTTTGGGACAGGGACTGGCTGTTTATTTTATTCCTACAAAGCCTCAGCACAGAGGTCTTCAGTTTCAGCTGGGATCCCTGGCTGCTACACATAATACCGGTTTTCAGCACTTAATCTCACCAATTTATGCTTTGCAGAAGCGGAGCTGGTGTCCAGGCAGGCTTCTACAACAATAAAAATTGAACTTCAAGTTTAACAGAACTAAATCTGGTGTTTTAAGAGAGGAGAGAAAATCTAGTTTTCATCAGTCTCGAATTTCTCTTGTAATTCCTGTTCATGCATGTATCTATGAGCTCCTGAAGCTGTCCATTCAGCTACTCATTCGCTGGAAATCTGCCTTCTCTCACATGTTCCAGGCCTCTTCAAAAGGTGAGGGGCGAAGAGCAGAAGCAGCCATGTGTGGTGATAACATTGCAGACGAACATGCCGATACCATTGCAGGGTACACACAGGAAAGCCAGGCTGTGGCTGCCTCTGGGTCAGCTCCTGAAAGAAGCAGGATGTCAGATGTCATTGTGACTGGTCTGTGAATGCTCACAGGCACACACTGGTGAATTCCGTTCCAATTCTTTAACTGATTTGCAAAAATTGTGGATAAAATTATGTTCTTCTGTACACTTATCCCTAGCTGCTCTGCAGGGAATCTCTAAGGCTTTCTAGCTTTGCCCATGAAAGAGAGAAAATACGCCAGGATGTTCTTTCTTCCTTCTCCAGCAGTGAAGCCAACCCTTCTCTTGTTCCGAGTACCACCTCCGCGGCTTCCCTGCTGGCCCTGGGCATCACAACTGGCTTTCCCCAGCAAAGAGTAAGAAGATGGAAGCAATGCTAAAAAGAAGGCATTATTTCATAGCATGACTGCAAGGGAGTTGCACTGGACGTAATTTTGGCCTAGCAGAGCTGCTTCTGACATTTAAAATAAAAAGTAAAAAGAAAATGTAGGAACAAGTCAGACAAGTTAACAATTTTCTGCAGTGAAATACTAAAGAATCTTATTAATAAATTGGAATTTATCAGTTACATTAAGATGTCCTCTCTGTTAAACATTATGCAGAGCAATCACGAGTCTTAGCTTTGCATCAGCGGGTACCGAACTTCTGTTTTTCCTCTGTTTCCTGCTTAGAGGATATGTGTAAGAGGGGTTTTCTGTTCTGATGGTGAAAAACATTTCCACAGCATTTTACCTTCACAGAGTAGAGTGAGGTACTATCTCCCTATAGAGAACAGGCTTACCAGTGTCTTTAAATGGTGAAGATAAGATATTTAAGGGCTCTGAATGTAGTTTTATTGGTAAATTCCCATTTGGTACAGTACCTCCTTATTTGTATGCTCAAAAATAATAAAAATCACCATCTGCAGGATACAGGGAATATTGGATATTAATTATCTTCTACAATACCAGGGTTGTAAGTGTTGCCAGGAACCATGGTACGTTGTAAAGAAGCACCTTTGACCCTGACGGTAGAGACTTTTCATTACTGGAACACTGAGATAGTCTCCTGCTGTGTGTGATGCTTCACCACAAAAGGAGCTGGGTGTTTTTAAGCAAACCATTATTTCTAACAAAAGATGCCTTTTCTCTCTCAGCCAGTTGTTGAGAGAAAGTGACAGACGCTTTCTGTTAAACAGGCTTCAGAGTTTTCTGTTCCAAGGAAAATAGCGTGAGGCTGCTGTAATCAATCCCAGTTTGACAGAGTGATAGAAATGCACGTGCTATGCAGTAGCTAAAAATCTGCCAAGAAGCAGCCAGAACGGCAAATGACCAAGCACATTTTGGCAACAGCGTGGCCCAAGTGTTGCACGGAGCATAATTGTTACACTTTCTTAACTCATGGGTGAACAAAATGCAGTTAAATTGAATCTTTATTTCTAAGTGAAATGTCATGTTTTATTCAGAAAAAAAGGCTACAATGGACCAATTCTTCTCAGCTTGGTTTAGGCTGTGACATTTTCTCATTCTCTACTTTGCCCTGGTGGGGATTGGGGGGCCATGGAAAAAATATTATAGAGGCTGGTAAGAGACCTGACTGAAGGACTCTTGATTCCAAGTGGTGTTGTATTAGCATATCCTTGCCAAATCATCACCAAAGTGTGTTAGATGGGGCCTACTGTGATTCCTCCCTGGAACTGGGAGGAATTCTTTCCAGGAAGGAAAACTTTCTTCAATAATGTGATGCCACTTTAAAATGGTATCTCTCTGTCTAGATGCTGTGATCTGTCCTGTTTCCATTTTTCCTCTATCTTCAAATAGCTAGCTTACATTTTAACTTTTATAGTCACCCACATTAAATAACAAAAAATTTTTAAACAGCTTCCACATAAATGTATAGCCTCTGATATCCAGGCCTGCATTTACACTTCCGTGGCATGTTGGACGATTGTGGCGACTCACTCGTGTTCATCAATTTGTGACTCTGTCATCAGGACCTACCATGAAAATATATGAAGCCATTCCTGGTGAGGCTAAATTTCTGGTTTTGCTGAAGCTGTAGGAGCCAGGAGGTTTGACATTTGCATCCTCCTCCTGTGACAGCTGCGGTGTGCACAGGGCACGGGTGCAAGGTGGGATAGGTCTTTCTGCGTCGGAACTGAGGGCTGATGGAGTGATGCGCTGGTCTACCGCAGATGTTCCGATGCCACCCGCAGGAGGACGCGGGTATTTCCGCAGGTCTGTCACTCCCCCCAGGAAAGGGTGCGTCAGCAATGCCAGCGGGAGAGCAGCAGGTGTATGGCAGGCAGAGGAGATGTCAGGGCATGGAGCTGCCTGCGTGGGCACAGAACCAAAGTGTGACTTTCAAGGCCCTTACTGTATCCGTGCCTCAGAAGGATGGTTTGCGTGCTGGAGCGTAAGACAGAAATCTCACAGTTGGTGTTCGTGCGGGCTCAGCCAAGCGCAAATGGAGGTGTGATCCTGCTCCTTCCTCTCGCAGTCCCCCGCTGGCGGTTACCCAAGCTGGTAGGCTCCACTCTACAGCCACACCACAAACACATCTGGTGAAAATCACGCCAAAGCCACAGACGTGCGTGGTCTCCCGCAGGACATCCTGCGTTCCTTGCTGTTTTCTAGAGCTGAGCCGAACACCCGACGTCCTGGGGTGCGGAGCAGCTGTGTCCCAGCCGACGTGCTGTCACAGGTCCCAGCCGTGGCACAGCATGCCGAGCCGAGGAGTTATTCTGGGAGAGCGCAAAACTGCCCTTGTACTGACACACTGGTTTCCCCCAGAGGCTTCACCAGTATGTTCAGTGCAATTCAGTTCTGCTGTTATTATGCTAAAAAATTAGTGAGATCCAAGTAAAGCTAAGGGAAACCTTGGCTTTCTGGAGAGCTCAGTGAGTTCTGTGGTTAGGCTATCGTACACTGGGTGCATAAGGGAAAAAAAAAATTCACAGCTTTACCTCTACAAAAATAGTAACAGAGAAGAGGTAAGCAGAAAAGACAATCGTACTATTTGTGACAGCAAATTATATTTAGGTGAGTTTTCTGTAAATCTCACTGTACTATAAAAGTAAATTTTTTATTTCTGTGGATGCATATATAGAGTGACTGATCTTTGACTTTAATGCTGTGAAGAAATTAGCAATCAGCAGTATTTTTCCCTAATATGCTCAGTAAAATGCTTTTTATTTGCACCTTATCTGCACTGTGAAAAAAAAGTCAGGTGTACAGCCTATATTTCTAACATGTGCAGCCGTATGATGTAAAAGTCTCTAATCAGAGAGTCAGGGTTTTCTGGCAGGAGGTTGCAGCTACACCCCAAGTAGTGGCTGTTATTCTTTCTGATTTGGAAGGTTTGTGACGAGTGCTCCTGGTTTGGGCTAACAAATGGTGTTTGAGTGCCTGCTCTCTCACAGCTCGCAGTGCTCAGGAGCCGTAGTCCAGGACCTGCCAGCTCAGCAAACACCTGCCATCAAATCCACAGCCTAGGACTGATCTGTTCCTGGCTTGCGCTCCTGTCTTTGCCTGGAAAATGTGCGTTGCTGGAGAAACCTTCCTTTCAGACTGCTTTGTGTGTATACCTTTGTGTCCGTTTGGGGAGGGCGGGAGGCAGCTGCAGCACCTCTCTCTGTGCATGTGCTCCAGGAGCTCTGTCACTGTCAGATCGGCGTGCCTCGGAGGGCTGTGTGAATTTATCTTCACCAGCTATTCTTGTGAGGTGGGGAAGGGAAACTCAAGTGTACAGACGGGCACAGAGACGCTGTATCCCAGGGGTGTGTAGGCACGTGTGTAACTGACAAGCACAAACACACAATGTGAGGGTTCCTGGGAAGCCAGCCAGACTTTGCACCGGAACATGCTTTGGCATCACCACAGCTGGTCCAGAACCGAGGGACTGCCGTGGGTGGGAAAAGTTGGACAGCGAATCCCGACAGCCCAAGTGAATCCCAACAGCCCAAGTGAATGCTGACATCCAGAGTGAATCCCAGTATCTCAGGTGAATCCCGATATTCCGAGTGAATCCCCCTATCCCAAGTGAATCCCGACAGCCCAAGTGAATCCCAATAACCCAAGTGAATCCCAACATCCTGAGTGAATCCCAATAACCCAGGTGAATCCCAATATCCCAGGTGAATCCCCCTATCCCAAGTGAATCCAGACATCCTGAGTGAATCCCGACATCCTGAGTGAATCCCAATATCCCAGGTGAATCCCAATATTCCGAGTGAATCCCCCTATCCCAAGTGAATCCTGACATCCTTAGTGAATCCCGGTAGCCCAAGTGAATCCCGACATCATGAGTGAATCCCAGTATCCCAGGTGAATCCAGACATCCCGAGTGAATCCCCCTATCCCAAGTGAATCCCGATATCCTGAGTGAATCCCGACAGCCCGAGTGAATCCCGCTATTCCAGGGGAACCCCGCTATCCCCAGTCCTCGCGCTCTGTTTTAACTGCAAGAACCCTTCTGTGCTTAGCTGGCCACCCTGTCCCTTCTCCCTGAGGACACCCGCAGAGGCACCGCAGAACCCCCCTGCGGCCGCGGGACGCGGGGAACGCCGCGGGCCGGGAGCGGGGCGGGG
>NW_010116783.1:0-17821 GCF_000699245.1 Pterocles gutturalis
AGCTGGCGGAGCTGCCCACCCCTTCCCCTCTCCCTCTTCCTCCTCTTTCCCCTTTTCCCTCTCCTTCGTTCCCCGCTCCCGAGCGCTTGCCGTGCCATCGCGGGTCCCTGGCTGCCGCCCCCGGCCCCCCTCAGCACCCCCACGATCCTCATCGCCGGGACGGGCAGGTCCGGTGTGAGCGGGGCACATGGTCGGACGCCGCTTCCTTCTGGTGCGGAGCTCTGCCTCCCCTAAACACTATGGGGTTTACAACAACAAACCAGCAAGCTCCAAATAAACCAGTGCTCCTTGGAGCTAGCGGGTGTAGAGCAATCCCAGTACCCTGCTCAGGAGCGCTCACGTAATTATCTTCAATGCTGCACACAACCAGTTGCTTAAAATTTCTGTCTCGGTAGGCACGGCAGTCTGGGCTCTGTTATCCTGCTGCCGCTTCGTTAAGGAGTAGTTTTCATCTCTTGTTTGCACGAAGCATCCCATGACACCCCCCGAGAGTGAGAACTGTCGCTTGTTCTCGCAGTCCAGCGGTGTGCTGCCAGTCAGCTGTTGTCTGCTGCAAGTTAATTCCACAGGCTTGCTCTGTATTAATAGTTTTAATGTAGAATAAAAGTAACCTTTGCATTGCAGATTTCATGATGAAGGTAACCCTGAGATAACTACCTAATGAAAATCCAGTGTTGCTAATTTATATAGAGTAGAGCTAGTTATGTTGCTCTGTACCATACAGATGTACCATATAGATAGTACAGAGAAGATACCTACCAAGTATGCACGGCCTCTTCGTATCCTGTAGTTAGAAGGCTGCTGCTTGTGAAATTGAGGAACAGACATAGATTATACATGTTATGTCTTCAGTCTGACAGAACCCCAGAATACTCCAGGTCTGGACTTTCTCCAGCTGCTGTTGCAACTTGGTGCGTGCTTGCGGCGCAGTTCTGTAGCTGCACTGAAGAATGCAACTGCACACTCACTGCCTGGGGAGCGGAGGCTGATTTCAGCCACACAGAGAGAGCCTTGAGTTCAAACAACAGGTTACTAAAGGTAAAAAGGTGTGAAGCTCAACTGGATTCTCATGCTAGTTTAAATCCTCCAAGATAAACTGATAGGACGTTGGTATTGAGTACCTGGTTTTGACCTCAGTGTGCTTACGTATATCTCTATTTACATTAACAAATTCAGTGTTTTGGGGAATGTTTCCACGTCCTGATGCCATCTGGCATGGAGTCGTCTCCATTCACACCATGACATTCTGTAGCCTCCAAACCAAGGCGGCGCATCCATGCTGCCGACCGGGAAGAGCTGTTGGCTCGGCCCATGCTAACTGCTGAGCCATGCCAAGAATTTTTCAGGAGCGTGCCAAGGATCCTTTAATAATTTAGTAGTGCAGTTGATCATATTCCAGTGCATGAACACTGTTTAATGTACTCCTATAGACATGGGCTATAAATTTCAGTTCTCAAATGATTTTAAATGTTCAAATTCTATTTGTAAAACGTCAATAAGAATTGCAATTAATAATATTTACTAAGGCACTGATTTCCAATATAAACTAAATACATCTCAAAATATCCCCACCGAGACAGCTAAATAAATCCTCATTATCACCTCCATTGCACAAACAAGAATACTGCTGTCAGAGCGGGAGGGCTGCAGTGATGGCTTCCCGTTTGTAAAACTTGTCCTAATCTCCTAAATTGTGTTTTGTGTGGATTAGAATTTCAGTCAAGTGGGTCACTATTTACTGGAATCCAGTATGAAACTTACATACAATAATGAGTAGATTTTAAACCTAGGTGAATTTTCTGAGTGTCGAATCTAATCACCAGAATTAATGTGCACCATTACACACCCCATATTAATTTTGACCTACAGGCTGTAGCACTTTGACCTGTTGTTTTAGGAAAAAGCCAAATTATGCATAATTTGCTCTTCTCTTAGAAAAATTATTCCAAAGATTAAAAAAAATCACTGCTGAAAATATAGAACTTACTTTTATATAAACTGCATATTTTTTTCTTTGGATGCTTGGATCCCCTTATGCTTCTTTTCTGCTTTGTTGACTGTCCCACCAATTTCCATCTGCAAAAGTAACCAGCAATGATTTCAATAAACAGTTGAGGAAAAGAAACTTCTTTTCTGATCTTTTCATTTCTCTTCTGCATACATGTCAGAAATAGGGTGACTGGGTTTTTTGTTCTTCTCTAGCGATTTGCATAAATCAGTACCTTGTTACCTTTTCTCCCTTTCCATCCCTGCGTTTCTTCACTCTTTCATCCATGCATGGAATACCTCTTTTGCAGGCTATACAAGAGAAAAGGTCTCTGCATGTAGCAAGTTGCATCATCCGGGTTTCTTAAAGTATCCCATTTTGACTGTGTCTGTATTTTAGTCTCTCTTCAGGATTGGAACATTATTTTTTACTTAAAATGCTGTCCAGACAGCTTTTCAGGGTAAACCAAAAGTACTAGTGGTGACAATTCAACAAGGACACATTATTCTTTTATCATTTATTTGTATTGAGAGAAAAACATGAGTGAAAGTACTGTGCTAGCCTTCCTCCAATTTAAGAAAAAAACCCCCAGAAATCAGAAAACAGCAAAAAGCTGTTATAATTAAGTAGTGCAGCAGTTCTTAGAGGCCTTGGCCCCATTACACAATGGATGTTGTAAATCACAAAGAAAAATCCTGTTGCCTCCAGTGAATATTTTGTACTTTTATATAATATTCAGACTCCCTTTTCTTCCCCCGCCCTTGCAGTGGGGTTAGCTTTTTCTTAGAGAACTTTGTTACCTATCAAGTCCCTCTTTCCTTATCAAATGCTTCCTGCATCTAAACTGACATCAACTAAAATTAATGCATCCTTTGGGTAGATCTGGACCTCCTCGTGTCTCTAGAGCAGTAAGTACATAACCAGCTGAGGACAAAGACCTGCTTAGCTATATCCTGTGGGTGAGGACAAGGAGATCAAACTCTGTAGTATTTTAGTTGTGATTTCTCAATATTCACTCATTTTTATGATAAATTAAAACTTTGTTTTCTCTGATAGGAAATTAGGAAATCTCTACACCCAGTTAAAATGGTGTTTTATAAAATGGATAGAAAGAGACAAAGATGTAATACCAACAGAAAACTTATTTTCTCTGCCATCCTACCTCCTGACCTGCTCTGAATTCCAAGGCTTCTTCATCCAAATAATACTATGTGATAGTCATTGGGTTAAGTTGGCTGCTTCTAAGCAAGTTGAAAAAAGTGGTTGTGACCGGCAGTAACATTTAGAGGCAGAGATGTCCATTCCTTTGTGAGAGTCATTCATGGAATCCATTGCCAAATTCAAAAGGAGGAGACTCAGTCCTGCGTTAAGACCTCTGGCAGTACTCAGTCGAATGAAGAACAGAAATTGTTACTCACCTTTGGAGAATTGTGTCTTTCCTCTTACTTGGACTACAGCTCCACACTGTCCTCATGTAAAAGACCATTTATGAGGAAACCAGCTCCCTGAGGTTTTCTTCTCAAGCCTATCAAAAGACTTACCACAGTCCTAGTGTTTGTTCTGGCACTACGTTCAATCTTCAGAATCTCTGAAGTCTCTTTATTCTGGTAGAGTGAAAAACAGATACTTTGGCTATAAAAGTATGGATCACACAAGAGGAAATGAATAAAATGCTGTCCCAACTGTCTTAGACCTAGATGCATTGTCCTTTTGATTTAACAAAACTGTTCCCAAGTCTTAACCACCGGGACTCCAGCTTTTGCAGTGTCATCCTAGTTGGTGTTTATTCATTTTCTCTGTAATCCAAATCCAAGAGAAGTTTAATTCCATCAGAATTATTGTGAAGAACAAAAATATAAATAGTCCTTTTCTTCTGATGAAGAAGTCTTTCCCTGTTGCCTTCTTGGCTGCCTTTATGTTCAACGCTTGCCTCTCCTCGCTCAAGAATGGCCCATCCGTACCAGCAGGAAATCAAAGAAAGGTGTCAGGAGGCCTATAAGGATGGATAAGGAGCTTCTGACTAAAAACAGACAGAAAAAGAAGCGTACAAGAGGTGGAAGCAGGAGCAGGGGACCCAGGAGGAATATAAAGAGCCTGTCTGATCATGCAGGCATAGGGTTAGGGAAGCTAAGCTGACCTGGAGTTGAATCTGGTGAGGGATATGAAAGGCAACAAAAGATTTTACAAGTACATCAACAGCAAAAGGAATATGGGAAAATGGGAGTTTTATGCTGCATGGGACCTGGTGGCAAATGACACAGAAAAGGTCAAAGTATTGAAATGCCTCCTTTGCCTTAGTCGTTACTGGTAAGACCAGCCTTCAGGAATCCCAGGCCCCTGAGACCAGACCGCAAGTCTGGCACAAGGAAGGCCTACCCTTGGAGGAGGAGGATCAGGTTAGGGAACACTTAAAAATCTGGACATACCTAAGTGCTCAGGGAGCTGTCTGATTTCATTGTGAGGCCACTTTTGATTATCTTTGAAAGATTACTACAAATGAGAGAAGTTCCGGAAGACTGGAAGAAGTCACATGAAGTTCAATCTGAACACAAGAAAAAGGTTTTTTTACTGTGAGGGTAGTAACACACTGAAGCAGATTACTCGGAGAGACTGAGGAGTCTCCATTTGTGGAGATACTCAAAACTCAACAGGACACAGTCCTGGACAGCCTCTCTTCTGAGTAGGTGTGGTTTTGATCCGGGCTGGCAGCCAAACCCACAACAACCACTCTTTCACCCTTCCCCCTTCCAGGGATGGGGGAGAGAATTAAAGGGGTAAAGGGAAAAGAGACTCATGGGTTGAGATACAAACAATTTAATAACTAAACTACAATACTGAAAATAATAATAATGACAATAATAATATATGACAAATATACCAATGAGTGATACACAGTGATACTGCTCACCACCCCATGACCAAGGCTCAGCCCATTCCCAGCTAATCATCCCGGAGCAGGGAGAGTCCCGAAACCGCAAAACTGGAATGGAGATAAGAGTCCAAGCATCTGAGAGACCAAGACGACCTTGAGAGAGGGGCAACCCAGGGGGAGACAGTCTAGAGCAAGAGAGAGCACTTCCAGACAGAGCATATATACTGGGCATGACGTGCATGATATGGAATATACCATTGTCCAATTTGGGTCTCAATCCTAAACCTAAGGTCAAATTGTAGGCTGGTAGTTCTGTGTTTCTCCATCATGTTTCTGTTATCAAGTGTTGCATGGTACAACACGGTCTTGCGAAGAAGAGCTGAACAATATATTTAGAAAGAACCTAGACTACTCTCTGAATAGTTCTGGATATCTGACTCACGGACAGTTTTGAAACTGGCTACAGAATTCAGGATGAGCCAATCTGTATCAGTTCTACTCACATAGATCAGGACTGTGACGGTCTTAGATCTAAAGCAATATACCATTCATAGAAATTGTTCTGGAGTTTAAATCTGTTAGCATTGCTTGAGCTGTACTTGTGCTTGCCCAGGGAAATGTCTCACTTCATAACTGTACTGCTAATGTGCCTTCAGCCTACCACCTGAGCAAGCAGGGAGGTGTCCACTCATCATTCGTCTGAAAAGGAAGTACCACGTATCTGGAGCAACCTTAACATTCCTCTTCTCAGAAGTCAGCAGTGCACTTCTGGACATCATTCTGGACTGATACTTAGTCAAACGAGGGCTTCCCATGATGGATCTGCTTGCTACCAAAGACAGGTAGCATTCCTTAGTTGGTGGGAGTGCTGCTTGCCACAGTGGCATTCCAAGAAGGAATTAACTCATTATTTCCTCAGTATGTTGTCAAGTGAAGATACTCTGACCAGCTTCTTGGTATCTTTAGTTGGCATTGACTTTGAATAGTAAGAAAACTGAGGGTTGATTACAAATAATCTACATTTTATATTCTTCCATTGGAAAGCAAAGCAGAAGAGAGGGTGTGTTCAGCCTTGAGAGATTCTTCTGCTCACAGACATTGACCATATGTTTATTTACAGAGGGATCCACTCTGGCAACAATATGTGGAAGAATCTGAGTTACTCAGGGTGACTGTTTTCTCTGTGAAGGGGCATGGCATCTGTTGTCAGGAAATGCACATCTGAAATCATAAGGATTCTGCCTAATTTAGTCTGGAGACTCTTGCACAGTAATTGACTTGAATCCAATTTCAAGATGCAGTGCTCTAAGGAAGACATGATTGATCATTAAATTACTGTTGTACTTGTATACCACATTGGTGCATTATCGCTGTCCTGTTCATGAATGTAAAGTACGTTAAGATGTGGATTGTAGAGAAATAACTATAATATCTCAATCTTCTAGTGCTGTTGGAACACATTCAGACTTTAGTAACGTCTTGATTTTACCTGAATTTTTTTCAGTTTCCTTTCTTTCTGAATACTATTTTGTGGTAACATTCATTACATGTCTTTGGTTTGCAATGGTTAGACCATAACATTTTGTGAATAATCTGTCCCTCTCTTTTTTGAAGAATAAAGTTGACGAACATTTGTGACAGAAATAAGAGAATATAACAGATTTATGTTTATGCATATTCATGTTGTCCACAAAATATTCCATGTCCAGTTAAAAGGTCACAGTGCATTAATGATGAAATGCTGGTGATCTTTAAGCACAGGTCAGACGTATGTCCAGGAAACATTTCTATTATCATTCTCTTATCCCTGCTTTTCAGTAGCTGGGACTTTAAATTTGCAAGACAGTCAGCTGCAGCCCAAAGGTGAACAATTTGTATCTGACTCCTGCATGCTGCAACTGCCTTTCCACAAGCTGGCAAGTATTCTTTTCTCCTGTTATTTTAACTTGGTTTCCTATCATCTCTCTTACTCTAGAGGAAATGATTGTTCTCAGAGCACTGATTTATAAAGATAATATTAAACCTAATCCTTGTTTCAAAATACTGTTAGCCTTTCCTTCTATGTTGTAATCATTATTTAACCTTTTATCTCCCATCTACATGTTTTCCATTTATTAGATATGTGATGATCAAAAAAATTTGGTAGGATGATCTTCCATCACTGGAAATTAATTTTACCAACTTGGTATAATGAAAAAAATTCCAGTGCAAGGTTAAATTAAATTCCATTTACATAATCCAGTAGAGTTTGCTCTCACCTTTATTTCATATATGTGATTCTAGTAGCTTAAAGTGCTTTTATCTGTTTTTATGTTCCTCTTTTAGGAAGAACACAGTTTAAAGTGGTAATTAAAGCATTATCTCCAAAAGAAGTCCCCAGAATTTACACCCCTCGCCCGTTGGATAGAAATGATGGCACATTTCTTATGCGGTATCGGATGTATGGGAGTGTCAGAAAAGGGTTAAAAATTGAGATATTTTATGGTGATCAACATGTAGCTCAATCTCCTTATATTTTGAAAGGTAAAGGTATTTTTTTATTTAATTTAATATATGATGGTAGCTACAGAAATGCTATGGTCTGATTTACTGTGAGAGGAAGAGGTGGGAAATTAGAGGTTTGTTTGCCCTTGTTCATGTGGTGTCCTCACAAACATTCTCCTTTGAGAAGTAGGCAGTGACAATCTCAATTCCTAGACAGGTTACAGGACCTAGATGCATAAGTGTGTAGGTTATGGCCTCTGACGTTAAGGTGATGTGTCTGGACATCTGCTCTTCCCTCTTCTGCATAAGGAAATGGGTCTTTTCAGATTTGGTAGGGAATAAGAGAGCAATGCTTGTATTTTTACTATTTTCAAGTGGGCATTCACTTAAACATTGTGTTACTGTTATCTAAAGTAGAAAATATTATCTGCAAAAGTAAGGAGTTTGTGTTGTTCCCAATACTTTATAATGTAAATGTCTGTGTGAGTTTTAAAAAGTGTGATCCTTCCTAACAACAAATATACTATTTCTCTAACCAGACAATATTTAACTTTCTTTCTATTAGCCCAGTTTGATTCAGTGCAGATCTGTACTATGGAAGAACTTAAAAGCAGGGAAGACAGGGCAAATTATTCTCTCATTCCAGATCTGCTTCTTTGACTTCCTTCTCTTGCTCTCCAAAAGGTAGCTCTTTAATAAAGAAAAAGATAATATGAAGTTACTTCTCTGGAGAGTCTTGTTTCAGTTTACCACTACTTCTAACCAGAATTTGGTCATAGGGTTTTTTTATTATAATTTCCTAAATACAAACTTAGAAATGTCTTCAAATTGAAATAAAACTGTATGCCCTCTTTTTGCTGATGCATGGGACAGAACCCATTCTTGATGAGAAGTCCATGAAATATGGGCTCTTTTAAAATGCTCTACAAGGCTCTTGCTTATGCCTAAGCTCTCTGGTTCAAAAGGACATAAAGAATAGTTGATTATATAAAAGAAAACACCTTATGCCAGAGGTAAAGGCTACTTTATCAAAGTTCTGAATTAGGCTAAAATTGAAACTGTAATACCTGAGCTTTGGTAGTTACGGACAGTTAGAACAATTCTGAATATTCTGTATGGTTGGCAGGTAGCACAAATAATGGAGGCCAATATTACTGATTAATTTTACCCTGATAACAAAAAATCTAGTATTCTGATTTGTGAAAAGATAAGAATGTTGCTGTTTTCTCAATTATGCTGTTCAACCTCAGGAACATGATAGGGAGAATGATTTACCAGGAAAACTTTAGAAAACTGAATAAAAAATGTCAACCCACTGTAATGTCTACATTTATATGCCCATGTGTTTGAGGAATTATGATTGCTGTAGAATCACAAATATAGACTCTCAGTGCCTTGTTTTCTGCAGGAGCCGTTTATCATGAATATTGTGACTGTCCTGAAGAAGACCCTGAGATCTGGCAGAATGTTATGTCTTGTCCATCCCAAGAACCTCAGATTACAAAGGACTTCATTTCTTTTCCCACCATTGATCTTCAGCGAATGTTTAAGGAAATCCCAACAAAGTTCAGTCAGACAAGAGGTGCTATTGTTCATTACACTATTCTCAATAATCACATCTACCGTCGTTCCTTAGGGAAGTATACAGACTTCAAAATGTTCTCTGATGAAATGTTCCTGTCACTGTCAAGAAAGGTATCAGTTTCGATTATTTAAGAGTATTAAGTCACATACTAATACGGCACTTGTTGTTTTATCTTTAAAATTCCTGTAGTAAGATTTGACTTTTGTTTTTTCGTCAAGATAACAGTGTATCTTTAGGGATCAGGCTGTAACTAATGTGTGGGGTTTGTGCTTGACAGTAATGAAATTGCTAGGAAAGCTGCAGGGACCAAGGCCCGACTCTGCGAGCGTTATCCTGGCCTCTGTCAGTGTTCCCTTCATACTTGATTGTGGGGCAGAAACTTGAAATTCGTATCTTAAGCTCAGCTAAAGCTATTAACTATCTAGTAGGTTTATTGATTCAGTTTGACATTAAGAGAACTGAGGAATACACTGTATGTAAGAGTGACAAACAGCTTCTATCTTTTTGTTACTATCCTTTCTTGGGTATACATTTAGGTTCGTCTTCCTGATGTGGAGTTTTATCTTAATGTTGGAGATTGGCCAGTTGAGTATCGAAAAGCTAATGACACACCTGCTCCTATACCTGTCATTTCATGGTGTGGCTCTGTGGATTCAAGAGATATAGTCCTTCCAACGTATGATGTAACCCACTCGACTCTTGAAACCCTACGTGGAGTCATGAATGATCTCCTTTCTATTCAAGGAAATACAGGTAAATTAGAAATTGAGGATTTTAAAAGAGCATTTGTAAATTCCATCAAAGCAGCAAGTTGTATTTAAATAATGTGTTAAAGTCTTCAGTTCACACATGCCTTAGGAGGTCTCTTAACACAAGCACGTTAGTCTATACAGATTCTAAATGCTTTCAAGACCGCTACTAAGCAGGTTTTAATACAGATTTAGAGACAAAATTTAAGAAGTCCAGTTCACCATTATAGTGAATTTTAACTTAAAGGTATCCAGAAGATAGCTACCATGACCTATCAAAATAAAAGTAAATATAATTAAAAGGCCTCTCTTCTCAGTGAAGGACCTGAGTATGCTCCTTCTAATCAAATAGTAATCCTTTTCCTGGCAGTGATGGGAGCCAGTGTTCTTTTTACATAAAATTGAATTTGAATACTGAAAGAAGTAAACTAGTACTATGCTGCAGCCTCTTTCGACTAAGAAAATACTGCCTGTATAAAAAAACACTTCTGAATTGTTTTTCTCATTTTGAAGGAAGAGTCAGTGGAAGAGTTAGTTTTCCCCCAGGAAATTAACAAATACTTACAGATCAGACAAATGGCATGACCAATACCTGAGGAGTAAAACTTGACTGAGGAGATATTTCTTTTTATTTGATTAGTTCACAGTTTCTCTTTTCTTTATTCGTTTTTGAATTATTTTAATTAAATTATCAGTTTGAAGCACTCTGTGTTTACTCATTTAGTACAGCTGCTTTCCAGTTAGGACATGATAAGATCCTGCTCCACTTCAGTAGGTCCTTTAAGGAAATTTCCAGCAGAAGGACAAGGAAGGACATATTTAATGCTTTTAAAAGCAGGCAGTAAGCAGAGATTAAGTCTTTCTGACTGTTGATAAATATCTTGGGGACACAGTACAGCCATTTTTTTCCTTTATAAGTCACCATTAAGTGATTCCTCAAAGACCTAACTAAATTGCTGGGTAGCAGGAGCAGATTTTACTAAAGAAATTTTTATTATTGTGGCAGGCTTTATGGATGGAGAATTACTTCAATTGTTAGTATTTTACTTATATAATTTGATTATAATTCCTTATGTAGCTTTCAAGATATTTCAAGTTATTTAAATATAAAACTGTTGAGTAGAAAAGCAGTTCTCTGCTTTTCCTTTTATAAGTGGCTCAGTTTCTTATCCCAAAATTCAAGCCAGAACTGGAAGTTTAAACCCTGTGATTAATAATTGATTATGGATTCACAAGAAAACATCCCTGTTTTACCACGTCTCTGAGTGTAATGCCACTGTCATAGCAAGTTCCTTATTTGCACTAAACATATCTTGAACATTTCATTACTGTTTGCTTTTATCTTATGATTTAATGCTTGTAGGCCCCTTCTGGGAAAACAAAACTGAGCGAGCCCTATTTAGAGGTCGAGACAGCCGAGAAGAACGTCTCTATCTTGTCAGGTTATCCAAGGAAAATCCAGAACTACTAGATGCTGGAATAACAGGATATTTCTTCTTCAGAGAAAAAGAAAAAGAGCTGGGAAAGGTTCAGCTAATGGGCTTCTTTGACTTCTTTAAGGTAGCAAGCAAATTACAGTCTTGGATTAATTTTGCTGTCAAATTCTTACCAACTGAAAAGACAAGGCTTACTTTTGCTAATTCCCTTCAGTATACAAAACAATTATGCTACACTGGGAACACTGGTCCATGAGGGGTTGATAGACCACCTGTAATCAAAGTCATAGGGTGACACACTTCTAAAGAAAGCCACTCTACTCTTTTTGTGGAGTCCCTTAGAGGGAGTTCTTGGAGATTTTTTTTTTAATAGACTGCAAAATTCGATTTCTCACCGTCAGGGTTTTTTCTTTATATGGGGTGAATATGAAAATGATGGAAGATGAGAATTAATAAACACAATTATGTCTTACTTGTGAAAATCATCTTTTATACAGTCAGTGTTCCAATTAAAGATGTTTCACCTTTTTTTCCTCTGTCTTCACGTTGTAGTACAAATACCAAGTGAATGTAGACGGGACTGTAGCAGCTTACAGGTTTCCATATCTCTTGCTTGGTGACAGCCTGGTATTGAAGCAAGATTCCCAGTACTATGAACACTTTTATATTGGATTAAAACCATGGAAACATTATGTTCCAGTTAAAAGAAACTTAGAAGACTTGCTAGAGAAAATAAAATGGGCTAAGGTAAGTTCTATTACTAATTCAAGTTCAAAGTGATAAACAAACATGTAGACAACTTATTTTAATACTCTCTGTATTTCCATATACATATTTTGCATGAACTCTATTGAGATCCTGGGATAAAGGAAGTACATTTTGTTGTTAGTAGAGGATGTGAAGGCCTTAATTCTCTAGTCAGGGAAATACTTAAGAATTTGGTTTAGGTATGTGCAGAAGCGTTTCATGAGTCAGAGCCCCAGTATACTGACTAATGCAGGTAATTTTCAAAGAAACGCCCAGAATCTGAGATACTACGTAATTATATCACTTTTTTTTATGTCCTGACTAGAACAAAAGTCATTGCATGTTCTGTTTGAATCTACAACAAAATTCTGCTCTGTGACATGCTCAGAATAAGAGGCTTGGATTCTCTAACCAAACAAACCAATACAATTGTGTCTGAAAACACCATTTGTGCTTTAAGTTTAGCTATTAGGTTAAAAAACATAGGGAAAGTTTCTGTTCTGAGGGTACTGTAGTTCTTCATAAAGAATCAGATGAGAATACTAAAAGCTTTGAAATATAGACCTAAAACACTTGAGAGTAAGTACATTAATTCAAGCAGAGTTATTTTTAAAATAAAGACATTGAATTACATTGTATAGGAGAGGACAACGGCTGTGGCATTGTCTTCTAAGTATGTGTGGGAGATGTCAGACCTTTTGAAGAGGCTTGTGGCTTGGACAAAACAGTAACACAGTAATCAACTGAGTTTGAAAATTGTACAATTATCCATTAAAGTTGTTATTGATAGCCCTAAGGTACCAGTTGTAACCATAAAAACAATCCAGTATTTTTTTAAAAATCTGCAATTTAAAGTGTGCCTTTACAGTCTACCAGTAATTGCACATAAAGTTGCAGATTTGAATAGCCCCTTTAATAAAACTTATAATGCTGGCCAGGCTTTGAGTAACTCACTGATTGCTCTATTATTAACTTGTTTCATTTCAATTTTCCAGGAAAATGATGAAGAAGCAAGAAAAATTGCTAAAGAGGGACAATTAATGGCAAGAGAATTACTTCAGCCTCACAGGTTTTACTGCTACTATTATAAAGTGCTCCAGGTTAGTGCAATAGATCACTTTAGTACTTTCCCCCAATTGCTACTGCTACCAATGCTACAAATTTCATATTCAGTCCTTACTTATATCAATAGGAGACATGGTTCATGTTATTCACAGGAGATTGGTGTGAAGAGCTTTGGTAAAACTTGCTTCATCATTGAAGAGGCACCTGAGATAATAGTTGTTTTACAGAATCAGATATTTTAATTCCCCCTCCGCCCATCCCCACAGTCTGACCTGTTTTGAGGGTCACTTGGTACTGTAGTTCCTAACAGATGTAGGAGATAATCTGTTCACAACTTTCTTCCTTTTTCCTTTCATACTTATCCCCTCATGAGCTATTCCACAGTGCTACAAAACAATGAATACATGGAAAAGAAATTCCAGAGCTATGGATAGTAGAGTAAGGCCAAATAGTCACTGCTTCCCTAGGACATGCAAATCTCTAGTGAAAGAAGTTTCTGTTCTCTGAAAGTACTAATTTCTTTTTCCTGATCTGCTGTGCAGAGTTAGATCTCAGCTTCAGCAGCCACAGGTTGACACAAAGTTTGGAACTGGTCAGTGTAAAAAAATGGCAGCATTATATGCATAAAGTGGTTAGAGGCACAAATAATGTCAATATTCAAATTACCATTAATAATAGGACAGGGGAAAACATTAAAGGAGGTTTTCAGAGGCAATGTAGCCTATTAGTAGGTGTGTTATAAAGACACCTTGTAAACAGGTTGTAAACAAATGACATAAGGAGCCGGGATAAAGGCAAGCTTGTGAGTGGAAGGGAGGAGGAAAATTCTGTTTTGTGAATTAGACATTGGTGCTTATGGCATTCTTAAATGTTGTTTATATATTTCAGAAATATGCCAAACGCCAAGCCAACAAACCTGAAATACGGGATGGAATGGAACTTGTACCTCAGCCTGATGACAGAGACTCAGTATGCAGTTGCCACAGGAAAAAGCCTTTAAGGGAAGATCTATAACTGTACCAGATGGAGAAAATCCCCCACTTACAATGCAAGAATTTAAATAGGAATTAAGCTGTGAAATCTAAGACACTTTGGCAAACATTCCTAGTTATGTATTCTTGTATTTACATATCCTTTTTCATGCTGACTCTGATCTACAACTTTGGTTCCCACAATTTTGTCTCCATGACCACCACCAGACAGATACTGAGCCTGGAATGGGGAGCATCTGGGGGATTTGTTTGATGTACTGTATCTTCAGGAAGAAGAGCGCAGCGCTGCTCATGGTGTGGCTGGGACCTAGTTACCAAAGGTTTATGAGGAACCAGTCATCCACAAAAGATCCATGAGTCAGTGCAAGTTATTCTACAGGAGCACTTGCAACATACTAAAACAGTGTTATGATTTCTTCGTAAAGTTTACCTCAGTGTGAGATTGTTTCTTGTATACAAAACAATTTTCTAACTAGACAAAGAAAATGAATATCTGAGATTTACAGATATCAAAGCTGGTGTTGCTTTGAGATTATTTTCTGGTGTATAACAGATAACAAAATACAGAACACAACTTAATATTTATCCATTTCAGGTGAAAATGGAGAGGAGGGGAGGAGATCAAAGCAATATTTTTATAACCACCATGTCTGTAAATCACCAAAATTAAATGCTGCTTTGAAGCAGACCATGTAGCTATCACAATCACAGCACTCTGAGTGCCAAGACACCACTTCCCTGCCACTGACCATGTGTGTCAATATAGGCACAGATCCACAAAAAGATTTAGGAACTTCAGGTGATGGCCAGGTGAAATATTGGTGTCTTAGTTCAACAGTACAGTCTACACTACTCTAGGCTACTTGAGTATTCACACACCTGAAACTTGTTAGCAAGGTTTTACACTGCCTAGATTTTACTTCTGCATAGAGCTACAGATGCCACCATCTTTTTCACTTAGGTTCATGCACTACTTTTTCCTGTGCCTAAGTCCCCAGAAGGAGCTTATCCATTTTCTGAATTTAGATCATACCTAACTTTATACTGAGATCAGAGAGCAGATCAGACTTCAGTGTTTTGGTCCAAACATATGACAGAAAAACGTATGCTGCACTTTCTATGTAATAGTCTGGGGGTTAGAGGCCATACTAAGCAACTGAGAAGCCAGTTGTCCTCCTTGGTTTGATTCAAAGCCATTTTTCCAGAGAGTGCCTTAGCTCCAGACTGGAGATCTTCAGGTCTTCCACTGAAGTTGTGCAGCCACAAAACTAAGAATACAAAATTCACAGGGCCAGAAGGAGCTGGCCATACCACTGCATTACAGTGTGCTTTTGGGTGGGGCAGAGGAAAAATCCTAGTCCTGGATGCTGCTCCCAATACCTCTATTCATTTTTATCCATGAAACTGTCTGCTTCAAAGTGCATAAACAGTACTGGAAGGAGAGACCAATGCTGACGGGCACCCCTTCCTGTCCTCTGCATTTTCATTTTGGCTAATGTAGCCTGCCTGAGCAGCTTTCTACTCAGCTATCCTCAGATAATGTCTTTCATGGATACCAAAATCTCCCTACACAAAAAGGAATGGAAACATCTTAAGACTTTTGACTTGTCTAATTGCTTAGGTGCTGGAAGTTTAGTGCTCTACACCTAATGCAGGCTTCATTCTTGGTTCCACACTGCAAATAATTCTTACAAAATACATACATAAAAATTTCTGCACTGCAACAGAAAGACTAGATTTTTCAGTATGCCAAGTATGGAAAGAACTTCAGGTTTCTAAAGAGGTTAATTTCACTGTCCTTCAGTCATTTATTACATTATGCCAGTTAAGAAAAAACCTGGAACATGTTGCTCTACCCTTCCCTCTTTTTTCTGGTTCTAACACTAATATATATAGTGGCTGTGTTTTTATTTAGTGTGACAATCAGTCCTGGAACTTCAGACTATAAATATATGTTCAGCTCATCTGACATAAAATTTTCTACGTCAAAATTCAGGAACAGTGTTCCATTGCTGAATCTGACTTAAAACTGAGTATGTTCTCTGCTTTCCTTCTCTGTGTACGGTCATTTTTACTGTACGATATGATCTTGTTTTGTGGTATTATTCATTACACCATGTGCATTTTATATTCACCAGTATTGATGGAAATGGTGTGTTTAGCAAAGGCCATTAAGCATACCAGATGGTTGAAGCAACAAAGTTTTCCAGCTCTCACACATGTATTTCAAACCAAAAGTGCTAAACCAATCTGGTTATATTTTTAAAAATGGGAGGGAACAGTGGGAGTAATGATGCATACTTTAGGGTTCTTTGGAAATATCTCTGTTGGAAAACTTGCCTGGCTTGAAACAGAAGTCTTTCAAACTGGAAGAAGAATCAGATAAAATTTAAATGGTCATGAAAATAAATGTGAATATTTCATCCCTCCTTTCTCCCCTCATAAAAAGGCAAAAAACCTATTCTGAATTCTTCTCTGCCAAAAAACCTGCTTGCTTTTGTAATAAGCATCCCTTCAAAGACTAGTTTGTCACAGAGTGCCTTAACAGATGCTTTTATATCTTAGAGGTGAGAAATATCCTGAAAAATATGAATACATTAATCTCCCTCACAAAAATAGAGACATGGTAGAACTTTCAATTAAAAGTGCTTAGTCATTTGAGAAAATCTGGTTCAATTTGTAACTACAGGTCTTCCAAAGATAAAAGAAGGTAAGGCAAAGCCTCTCTTCTTTCCATTGGTGGTACTATATGCAATTTAAATTGTAATGAAGAGCAATCGTAACAATTGCCCCTCCAGGCCAGAAAATATGTCAGTTCTATCTTAGTTTGATGACAGGATGATACTCATTGGCCTGGTGGGTTACAGGCATCGCTAAATATTCAGTAAAACATGTTTGTACAAGTAAAGTGTAATACATATGTTACACAATATTTTTAAGTGACGTACATACACTAGAGTTTCTGTTATTCTGTAGTAGTTCTTAAACAGCACTGACTAAATCTCTTTTACACCTAGCAGTTGGTGGTAATTTAAAAAAAATGGTTACCATACCACAGCACTGAATTTTGCCACAGTAACTTCAGCTTTTAATGCACAACATGGGGTTTAATACAGAGGGTAAAATCTGTTCTGTTTTCCTCAATGGCAGTCAGTTTTAACACACTGTAGAACTTACCAGTGATGATGGAGACAGGTTTAGTTGTTTGAAATAATACATCCTAAAGTCCACGGCCAATATTTTCAAACATAGGCATCTACATAGAAGTAGTCTGACTTCCAAAAATGGTGGTCATCTAGAGCCTTTACTCAAGTCCACTTAGGTTCCTCATTTTCAAATCCTTCAAAACCTAACAGTAGCTTTGTACAGTGAACACTCCAGAAAATTAGTCCCTTTATGTCATGTCGTATCTATGTCCTAATATATTTAAGCACTCCCCATTTGGAAATGCTCACCCAACCTCAGTTTCCTCTTGAAATGGGAAACAGTAAATCATGATCTGTTGACCATAAAGGAGATACAAACTCAGGACATTTTTAGACTATTTTTGAGATTTACCTCAAGATAACTAATATTCTAGTTTTCATGACTGTTTTGTGCCAGGTCTGCGTTGTAGATTCATAATTAAAAAAAACCCTATAATCAAAGCTTGCCTGATGGAATGTTAGATTTAAGCATCCATCCTGGGAAGCATACGCCCGACATTTATTACATTATAAAGTAAAGTATTTAGTTAGGGAGGAGAGCTGACAGGGAAAACATACATCACCTGTTTGAGCATGTTTGAGAAGCTTGCAAAGAAATTATTATAAAGAAAAGAAGCAATACATAAACCTAGGATGTTATCAGCTCCTTTACTGCTTCAGTTTGTCAAAAGTGTTCTCTATAAGGATAGATTTATATT
>NW_010116784.1:0-7898 GCF_000699245.1 Pterocles gutturalis
GGCTCTGCTCGCAGTGACCCCGTTAGAGGCTGTGCCTTCGCGTTGGTGCCGGGGCGCTTTATTCCGTCTCCTTTGCAGACAAAAGCGCACCCGAGGCGCCGTCAGGGAGTGATTTGATAATGTAAAGTCGTGCGTGGGGAGCGCCGAACTGTGCTCGGGACCCCGACAGCCTGGAGCCGGGGCGAAATAACGCCCCGCCGCTGCTGCCGAGCTGTCGTTTGCGGTCCTGTTTACCGTTGTTTGCATAAACGAGTAGTTATTTTGTCGGAAAAAAAATCGATGTTTACAGATTTGATTAAAAAAAGAAAAAAAAAGCCTATGGGTCTTGGCATCCCTTGCTGTAAAAAAGTGATGCGGAGTACGGGAGCAGGATCCCAACGGTGGTGCACGTTGCTGAATGGAATTCCTGTGCAGAGGGAGCCACAATGTAAATTGCATTTCTTATTAGCCAGCTACTTGCTTTACCGTCGTGCGTTTTGAATAGTTATTTACTTCAGTAACTCGGTAAATGGCCGGGCAGGCGTGCAGGGGCGGCTCTTCTGCTCCTCTTGGAAGTGAAATTCAGTTTCACGGGTAGCGCACCTTCTTGCTTGGCTGAAGGATATTGTTCAGACTTGGTGGCAGAGAGCTCTGTGGCTGGAGCGGGGATTACTTCTGGGTGAGTGAGGCTGGCTGTGAGAGGGTCTACAGGATCTCTTCTGCTGTCTGCGAGTAAATGGTGTATGTTTAACAAATGCGGTGTGAAGGCTCGGCAGTGTGGGTGTCTTGCAGACTCTGATATAAGGATGTAATATGAATGCTGTTTATGCAATTTTCATATTTTCTAGTGTTACATTGTTTGGATTTAGAGTGACGGTTTGATCATATCAGTCTGTGTCAATTTTGCTGGTTTTGATAGCTTTGGTATTTTGTCTTTGGCTAAGAAATGCTTAATAGCATTTTGGCAAGCTATGTGTAACATGAAATACAAAGGACTAAATCATTGGCAATGTATTTAATCCATAGAGCAGTCTTAACTTCACACTTTGAAGAGAGACAGGAAATAATAGCATGGATTCTGCAAAGAAAATATTTAATGGAGCAACACAAAAGATTATTGTCCAAGGACTATGCTGGATCCAAAGAATGTCCACCAGGACAGTATGGCAACAGCGCCGAGAGAGGACATTCACTGAGACTGCTCTTTGGCTCTTACCTTTGAAAGAGTTCTCATGAGGAAGTTTAGCAAGTGTAGGTTAATTATATATGACACTACAGTTAACTGAAGGAATTGAATACCTAGTGCGAGAACCTGTGCCTGTGGGAGAAGCAGATTAAGGTAAAGTGGTGTCAATGCGAATTTAGACCAATTGTGTCGTTGTGGTAGAAGTTGCTATGTGGACCTCTCTTTGTTTGCAGTTCTGGTTGTGTCATTTGGGAAGAGTTGGAAGCAAACCTGAAAGAACATTGCTCTTGGAGCATCAAGAGTTGCTGTGTTTTATGGTTTTTTTAAATCAAGAAAGCTGGTTTTGGTTTAAATATTAATTAAATCTTTCCTTTATGAACCAAGCCCTGGGTAAGAGCTTGATGTGTCAGCATCTGTCTGCATCTGACTTAATGATCAGAGAAGGCTGATCCTCAGCTTTTTATGTGGGTAAGCTCCCAGCGAAATAAGTCTTGCTAGATGAAGGGTTGCAGGATTTGTCCTTGTATAGTCATGTCACAGTGTTAGTAAATGAGAGTGGTTACCAGTATAGGATCTGCCTCAACCTGGGTTGTCATTATTCTGTGACTAAGCGTGCTTGTGAAGAGTGCAAAGGCTAGCTTCAAAGCAGATGATTGCACTTTGGGGTACTTTGCATCTTCTCTGATTCTCTTTTGAACCTTCTTGCAGGGCTGAGGGGTCTTGCAGTCAGTCCACTTGCGTCTTCAGGCTGGCTCACTTCAGTAGCCATATGGTAAAGTATCTCTGTTACGCTTGAAAATCAGGTTCTCTCTAGGTAGAAGGAGTGACACCACCAACGGCTGCTTCACCATTATGCCTTTTTGGTTTTCTGCTGAAGTAGTTTTGTCTGTATCTGTAGTAAAATTGTTTTATTGATGCAAGAATACTAGCTTGTTTCAGGGGTAATGGGTCTCTAGTGTGGGCAAGGTGTAGAAGGCTCAATATTCTCACATATCCCCGTTTCTGTAGAATGCAGTGAATTATTCTAGCAAATTCACAGTTATGTGGTGCCCACAGTTGTGTACAGTAGGAGTTTGAGCCAGATGTGCCAGAAAGGAGTCATCTATTTTTGCACTTCTGGCTGTATGGATATGGTTGGAGAGGTATGTAGTATAAACAAAGTCCCCATTGAATGTTGTGGATTTGCACATGTGTAAAATCAGAGTTGGAAAGGGGTTCAAACGGGTCTGTGCCAATACTTGTATTACTTGTGTGAAACAGCAGTATTTTCAAGACAAAGCTCTAATTTTCCACTACTTTGCACCTGAGGGCATGATTCTTTGAGTGTGCATTATCAGCAATGATTTAAAAAGCTGACAGTCCTCACTAGAATGTGATTCAAAGTCTGGCCAGTGTCATCCAACTGTCATGAGCTTTTTGTCATGGTTGAAGTTCCTTCTAACCCTTCTCAGCTAACAGTTACATGATACATGAAGCATTAATATGTTCTTGCCTGTTTACTAAGCTGTTGTTTCGGTAATCTTGTAGCATTGAACTCGTTATTTGATCTGCATTAAATCTGTTGTCTTTTAATATCATTGACTCTCTCCTTGTTTATATATTAGGAGACAATAGTTATTGAAATTCCCTAATATAGCTTGACTGATCTTAATTATAATAATGGAGTCTATTACAATGCATATTGTAACTACAAACACTTGTTAAGGCTCAGGCAAGACTTTGAGAAAAATTTTAAGTCCAATCTTGCTTATTTGTAGGTTGTATTCACATTAAATATTTGATATTAGAGGAGACGATCTTTTGAGTCCAAAGATACTGATGAGATCCTTTATAACAATATGCAATATTCCATTTGCTATGATACTGGGAAATCTTTAAGAGTTGAAGAGTCATTGAACTTTTTATTCTCTGTAATCTATAGTTTAGTTTGTATTCAGGGTAGAAAGATTGGAAAATACTGAAAATGTAGGAAGTACAGACATAAAGGAATGTAATTAGGACTACTGGGAAGAAACCAAATGATTATAAAATACAGGAGAGTGTAGAGAATTTATAGAATAGATGTTTACCTGTAAGGAATACTTTATTTTTTGTAGGAGCTACTCATGTTAGTGAAAGCAAAAAGAACTTCATTTTATTAAATATTGATTTAGTTTGTTGAAGTAATACTTTGGAGATTTTGGATTTATTTTCTATACCAGCCTGTCTTTTCTCTGGTGTTCACCTCTTGTACAGTGAGCTTGTTGTTGTCAACTTTGGTTACAGCCATATATAGTTTTGTAGTGCTTTATAGAAAGTCTGCAGGGCTATGGACCCTACCGTATCACGTGTCTAATTTATGACTTTATTTTTCAGCAATTACGGGAAGTCTGCTGATCAGATCAGAATTAAAAGTATTTGGATATAATTAAAATGTGCCAATGTTAATGAAAAGATACAATGCGTATGAGCTCATTCAGTTTCCCTTTTCACTAGATTTTTATTTTTTGGCTATTTTTGTTTTTAATATAGAGTGCAAGCTGTTGCTAATTAGCATGGCACTCTGGAGGTGGTCTCAGTGTAAGCTAAATGGAGAGGATAGGATGAAGGGGGAAAAACACCCTCAAACCTGGAGAAGTAAAAGTATCAGTCTTGGAGGTGTTTAAAAGCTTTGCATGTAGAGTGGGTTTTGTCCTTATTAGACAACTGATGGCAAAACCTTTCCAGGTTAAGTGAAAAAATTCAGACCTGAGTTGAATCCTGTGCTGATGTGTGCGTTCATGCTGGGTACAGGTGGAGGGGCCTCTCTTGGGAGAGGGTCTCGTTCCTCTCTCTTTCTTCTCGTGCAGTGCTGCAGCTTGTCTCCCATTTGGTGGGATGGTGTGGGGAGTTGGTGGACGGCAGCATGGAGCTGGGAGCACGTGCATCTCCAGCGTTGCAGCAGGTTCTCTGGAGAGGTGCCATTGATGCTACCGCCATGTAACAGCTCTGGTGCATTTGCTGTGGTGTTTCTCTCATGGATGCAGACAGCTGTGTCTATTACTGTTATTAAATTGGTGAAGGCTTATTGACTTTGGATGTGTCTGTAATATTCAGAATTCTGCTTACGTTTCCTATGCGGTGTGCAGAAGTGAGTATACACACGTGTGTAAAAATATTTCCGTGTCTGTTTCTCAATGTTAAAACATACTTTGTCCTCTTGGATGGAACTTCTGCAGCTGCTAAGGTTTTGAACTTGCACAGCATAATCTTAATGTCCAGGGCTGCTGACTGTTGTTGGAGTTTTTGGCAGTCATGATACTGGAGGTTTTAGCTCTTATCTAGGCAGATATGAAAAAGCTGCTCCCTGCGGCAGCAATATGTAGCAAAGTAATAGAAGTCAAGCTTTAAATAAATGATAAATTGAATCTTTATTAAATCCATTCTTGCATATGGGGAGCATCCTATGAAGTTGTATAGAAAGCTGCCTTCCTTAGGTCTCCAAGTGAAACCCAATTCATGCCCTGCAAAGGCATGCTTTGTGCTACAAGGAAGGTTGCTCTCAGTAGCTCAGTACAGGTAACACATCTTCCTTTTCTCACATCTGCTTCCTCTTGTGTCTGTTCTGACCTATGTCTAGATTCTCTGCAAGTGCTTTGGAATTAATGCTATCAGATGAGTGGCATTACTGCTCATTTCATCAATGTAATGCAGTACACCCTGTCTCAAAATAATGATTAGAAATTATTTTTCTTTAAGAGAGGGTATTTTAGCCCATGGTATTGGTACATGCAAATATTTTAGCATTAGATACAATTTGGAAATTTAATTTAGCAAAAATCTTAGAAGTAGCTAATAAGCAAATCCTGCTCATTAAAACTTTCCATCTAGAGTTCAAAGAAAAGTCAAAGGAAGTTAGAGATCATATGTCTTTTATTTTTTCTGGGGTCAGCTGCAGGAAGTTGTATAGCTATATTCTAAACCACACTTATTTTTCTTTAAATGTAGATAGTTCTTTGTTCAGTGACTGTAAAAAATGCTGTTTCAGAGTGATCTGTGTTGAGGTGATCTGGGATGCCACTCATGAAGCAGTGCATTCTCCTGTTGAATCCTTTGTGCTGCTCCTCTGAGGTCGTCCTCAGAAGAACTTGCTTTCAGATCAGAAAGTGAGGTAGCTGGTGCTGCTTTGTATGTCAGGGGACCTGTAAAGTAGTGCTGTATGATCAAGGTGAAATATGTGAAAGGCTGTGTTGCATTTTCATAAATAGTTTAAAGAGTTTTAACTTGGTGCAGCCACCTTGATTCAGCCATCAGTAGATGCTAATATTTTAGCTAAAATATTTCCCTTTAAAAATTAGTCAGGAAAAGAAATGGAGTACTTTTCAAGTTTATTGTACTGATTTTCAAGTTTACTGCTTAAGATATGGTGTATTGCCACCCTTTCTCATGCAAAATTTGGGTTGACCTCCGTGGCTGTTAGATCAAACCCCACTTCTTTTAAGTTTTTCCACAAAGAATATTAGCTACAACATTAGCTTCTTGTTTGTATTGCCCAAGGCATATTTGCTGTCCACCCGCATCACTTGCTTTCCCTTGCTAACCGCTTATTCTCAGGGTAGGGGAACTGTAGGAATACAAGTATATAGTGATTAAAAAGCAGTGCTGAATTGGCGTCAGCAGTGTGCTCTTGCAGCGGTGGAGGCTAACGGCATGCTGAGCTCTATTAGCAAGAGCACGGCCACCCAGTTGAGGGGGCTGACTATTGCTCTTGATGAGGCTGTTCCTGGAATACGGCTGTGTCCAGTCTTTGTCCCTACCTTTCTTGCGCTGGGGGCCAAACTGGAGAGAGCGCAGAGGAGGGCTGCTCAGGTGGTCGGGGGTGGAGCACGCGGCACACAAGGAGATGCTGAGGGATCTGGGTTTGCCCAACCTGCAGATTAGAAAATGAAGATGAATTGCTGCCTTCCGTTTCCTGATGGGCTGTTACGGAATAGAGAGAGATGGTCTTCTCTGGCGTGTACAGAGAAAGGATGATGTACAGCTGTCACACATTGAAATGGGGAAATTCTGACTGGCCATCAGGAAAAAAAATAACAATGAAAATGGCTCTGACCTGAGGGTCTTCGGAGGTTGTGGGATTTGCCCTTGGAGATTTAAAAACTTGGCTGGACAAGACTCTGAACAACTTGATCTAACTTTGAAATCAGCACTGCTTTGACAGGGAATTGGAGGACATGGCCTCTAGAGGTCCTTTCCAGCTTGAATTATTCTGATTCTGTAGGAAGATTTCCCACAGAGAAAATAAGTATAATGAAAGTTAGGCTGAATAGTCTTTTTAATTATATTTTTATACAGGAAGAGCCATTTGTTTGCAGGATCAGAGGAGCCCTTTGTGTAGTATTCATGGCCAACATAATTTAGAATAAAAATGATTTTGTAAAGGGCACGTGCAAAAGGAACAAGTTTAAACTGTCTGTGGGGCAAAGTGCTTCAGCACCATGCTGGTGCTATCACTAGTCGCAGTCTTCCTGCCATGTGTTGAGAATAGCCCTGACAAATAAATATGAGGCATGTCAAGTGGTAGTCTTTGCTGGACTTGGCTGTGGTTAGAGTAGGTGAGTTCTTCACAAGTCTGGGAAGGTATGCAGCACATCCTAAGTTTAAAATGGCTGTTATAGTTTGGTGTAATAAAAAAGTGCCTTTTTTTTTTTTTTTTTTTTTTTTTGATAAAGTGGCTAATGGATCTCTCTAAGGTTGATTGTTGAGATGTCCTTTGGCCTGGATGTGATGAGAGCACTCTCTTTGATGGAGTGTTGTTACTTGTGGTATCGTGTTTGACCATTTGTGTTTTGTAATACACAGCCTGAATATAAGATGGGCTGTTTTTCTCAGTTGTTCATATTTCTCAGAAATGTCGTTGTGCGAAGGCAGACAAAATACCAACATTTATTTTCTTGGACATCTGTATGAAGTCATCATGACATCACCAGAAATACCCATAGATTTGTCCTTGAGGCTTCAGTTTTTCCTCAAGTTAGTGACGACCAAGTAATCTATGTTATGTGAAGTGTAATTCCTCCAGCATTATTCATCCAAGCAGTGTCTCACTGAAATAACTTCAGCTTCATATATTGATGCCCATGTGTTCAAACTGGAAAATTCAGTAGTGGAGAACAAGTTTGTTTGTTATCCTATATGTCTGTGTGCATAATACTTACTTGTGGGAGAAGGAGGGAGGAATGTATTCACAATAACCCCTCTGCTTGCCCCTCCCCAAAAGAAGCATGTTTTTGGTTTTTTTGCAAATAATATTAAATGCCTTTTACCAGTACTTGAGTTAAATGTGCTAGCTGTGGTTCAGGCTTAAAAGTTAAGACTCTTGTTCAGCTTTTCAGAAAGAATGTCAGAGCCAGTGTATATATATAATCAGCATCAGTGTAAGTAGATACTATCAATCTCGGCTGCTGTATTTTCTCTGTGGGCCAGATTGAGTGTGGCCCTTCCACAGAGGTACAATGGGCTTGTGTAAAAGCTTGAGTGATTGTTGTTGGCGCTCTGCATAGACTCTGGTGGCTTTTCTCTGCAGGGGCTGCCTACCTGTACGGACCACAGAGTGGGAGGGAATCGAAGAGGCACATAAGGAGAGCAGGCTCTTGCTTACAAAGGTGTTGGGCAGGTGATACCTTATCTTGTCCACCTGTCAAGGAAGGGAAGCTGCAGTTTTTTGCTTTGGCCCTTACCTTTCTTAAGTTCTGCTTTTGTCTTTAATGTTCTT
>NW_010116785.1:0-313 GCF_000699245.1 Pterocles gutturalis
CTACCGATGTGCCTCCCAAACGGCAGGATACCCAACACTCTCGATGGAACACAATTCTCCATCTCCCACCTTCTGTTCTTGCAGAAGGATGAGGCTGCAGCGATGCGAGGGCTCTGGGCAGAGGGAAGGGCCCCGCTCAGAGCAGGAACCCAGACACGGGTACAGCTCAAACCACATCCTGCTCGCACGCTTGCAACCAACTTTCCACTGCTCCTCTGCTCGCAGAGGGTAAAACCCAGGGGAAACGGCTGCCAGCAGCGAGAAGCGGCCACGGAAGAACCACTTCATGGCGTGATGGCGATGGGTGACAAAG
>NW_010116786.1:0-9473 GCF_000699245.1 Pterocles gutturalis
GGCGGGGGGCGGACAGGCCGTGTCAGTGGAAGGGTTTTGGGATTCCCGTCGCTTTTGTTTCGCTATGGTACAACGTCTGCGTTCTGTGGCCCGGGAGGGGGCCGCCCTTGGGAGCTTTGGTGGTGGTGAGCGTCTCAGAGGAGTGCTGGTTTTATAGGGTTGAGAGTAAATGAAGTAGTAGAGGCATACACAGTGTGAATGAAATGTCCGAAATGTTTTCTCCTTAAAATGTTGACTCTTCTGTCAGACCCTGAGTGCCCACACAGGCCCTGCTGACCCTGGTCCGTCTGAAGAGGCAACCTGGGCTCTTCTGAACTTTGGGACTTCTTTCATTTCCAGTGGCAGTAATGCTGCTGAAAGCCTTCGCTTTAAATCAGGTTCCTAAATGCAGAAATTGACAACATCCTGGTCACATGGGAAAGCAGTACCCAGGTGTGTTTTCTCAGAACGGAATTGTTTGTTCCATTTCTGGTCAGCTGTGTTTGTATATACTAGATTCAGGGGAGGAAAAAATGTGTTATGTCTGCTGTGTTGTCAAAAACATAAACAGGAACCCCCTGCTAGTGTGTCTGTAACACGAGGCTCAAGGGGAAAACACACTTTTGTGCTTTATAAGGAAGTTGTTGGTTTTCCAACCTCACCTGGTATACTGGAATAAAAACCAAAAACAAACAACCCAAAAATTCTGATGTAAATTAATTACTATTTTAGGGGACATGAGACAAGGTGTTTGTTTATGCAACTGATTGTTTGGCCTCTTAAAGTTCAGATGCCCTTTGTATTTGCACACTGGACCTACCTCAGAACCGCAGTACCTCCCCTTAGCATGGGGGAACTAGTTGTGATGTTTTCTTTTATTTTGCTGGTTTAGGTTGTGGAACTCTGGCAGTGCTGGAACAAAATGAAGCTGGGATTACTCTGCTCGGGAGGTAACATAGGTTTATGGTTTATTTTTGCAAGACAGAAGCTTATGTACCTGTGGATACAAGACGCAACCCAAATATTTTGGGTTATTGCAAGCAATAGAAAGTATCCATGCTATAGTATCTACTGAATACATGTCTTTATATTTACATACAAATGAATGTATTTGTATTTACATACAAATGATAGGTTTACATTGCATAGATCTTGTTATAGGAGGTAATCTGTTTTGAACCTTTTCCACGGTGTTAAACCATTTTATGGAAAACTGACAATGTGAATTAAAAGTAGCATCTATGCCCTAGCTTGAAATCCAGAATTTTAGCTTTTTAGGAACAGTGCTTTGCCCCCCAAATTTATGCCCTTATGATTGACTTAAAATAGAGTGGAAAGGTGTGTAAAGTCATGGAGGTCCTTCCTTGGAGACCCAGTTTTCTGAGGGTTTGTGAGTAGTTTGGTTTGTGTTCTGGATAGGAGGAGGAGCAAGGTTAGGAAAGAGGGGGTTTAATACTTGACCATCATTGACCTAAAATTTTTTAAAAGAAAGTTTTGAAACAGCGGTTGTTTAGATTAAGAGGGCTGAAATAGAAATGCTTAACAAATAGTTAATCATATTCAAATAAACTGTTTTTAATTCATAATTATAAAGCAAGACTCTTTGAAACCGTTCAACACTGTTAGTTCTGCTAAGTGCTCTGGTTTAGTATTGTTCATTTATATGTTTCCAGTGACTCCACCTGTTTTGTGGTAGAAGGTCCTGTAACTTCCTGATCCATAAGCTGTGTTACTTTCTCTGTCAAAATGTTCTGTGTGCATGCCTTTCCCTCATCATTACTGCAGGGTGCCATGAAGTTTAACCTGAGCTTAGCTAAACCTTCAGTGAAAAGGGGGTAAATAAATTCATATTTGCCATCAGATAACAGCGTGGTCATTGATGTTGCAGAGCAACTAATACATGCTATCAGATCTGATATGGTGAGTTGTCAGTATGTTGAAAGACCTTTTAAGGGAGTGTAGAGATCTTTAATATGTTCATGACTTTCTGTTGGTTTTTCATTGTGACTTGGCTTCCTAGTGGTGTTGTGAATTGGATAGAGCTTTCCCAACACAAACAGTTTTATTTCTTTGTTTACCACAGTTGTTACAGGCAAAAGGCTCCTACCTCTGTAGCAACTTCCAGGATAAACTGTAGATCAGACTGAGACATGTGGTACATCCGTCTCTGTTTGCTGGGCAAGTTTAAGACTCAAATCAGATTTCATTCTCTGTGTGTGGAAGGTCCTTGGCTCATTTATGCTTTAACTTAATCAACCTCTTCTGGCATACAGTTGTAAAAGCTGACATTTAAACAAGTAAGTTACTTGCAAGGCAATTTACTGGAAACTCAAATGTATAAAAATGCTGTTTAGAATGGTAGAGTGGGTGATTTAAAGAAATACTGTATTTGCATGTAACTAGTGCAGAGTTCTATGTCATGCTTTCTCACGGACAAATATCTTAATTGTTCCTATTCAGTTTTGACTGGAATGATGGCCTGTTTGATGTGACTTGGAGTGAGAATAATGAACATGTGCTGATCACTTCTAGTGGAGATGGATCCCTGCAAATCTGGGATACAGCTAAAACCAAAGGTCCGCTGCAAGTCTACAAAGAGCACACTCAGGAGGTAAGCGACGCAAACTTGAAAAAGTTAATGGTTGATATAATGTTTGAATTATTAAAAGATTTATTTGTGGACTTATTATCAGAAGTGGGCTTTGTTGTCTATTTTTTAACTTGTTTGGGTCTGTGGTTTGAATTCATAAACTAACATTGTATTGAATAGAAAGTGAATTACCTATTGCACATGTTCCTATGTACATTCATACACTGTAGTAGGTACTGCTTAATTACATAAATCTAATATATTCAGAAATAGTGTTTGTGGTTTCTTATAGGCTAAGTAATCATTGTGCTGTATGAAAGTACTGCAGTCATTCTGTGATATTTAAAAAGCATTATTGCATAGGTCTAAATCAGACAGCTGACGTATATAGCAGTGTTATCCTTGAGAATACAGAGTGATACACATTATGCAGGTCCTTAGGACTTCTGCTGTACCTGGGAACTGCTTATTCTTTTCCATCCTAGCATTTGTGAGATCCTACTCAAATAACAGTAGTCAAATATTGGGACAGCATGTCTTTTTTGAGCCTTGGCTTGATACTGTTGCATTTGATGTTCTTAAAATCTCAGTTTCTTTATGCAGTGCAATATGGGTAGAGGAAAATGTTATATTAATGTCCATAAATGTGTCTGCATATTTTAACAACATTTGTGCTTTAGTGTGTTTATCTTCTGCCAAGTGATTTTTCTACCCTTTTTTTTTTCCCATGCTTTCCTTCTAACTCTTCACTCACTTCTGTCAACTCTTTGAACTTTAGATGAAGTTGGTTTTAGCCTGGATTACTGGTGCTTTATCTCAATGACATAAATCTGAATAAAATAACCTAGTAGATAGTCAATATCTAGTCAATAAAAAATGATGAAGCAAATCCAGTTTTGTATTCACAAAGGCCTCAAGACTTTTTCAGATACGAAGCACAAAGCTGAAAGCTGAGTGACTGCGGTTACATGACAGTCCCTCTTCTGTACATTATTTCTTTGTAATTTTACTACTTTGGTTTAATACACATACTATGTAAGTAAAGAGTTCTGAGAGATGAGTTTGTAGTTGTGATCAGGATTTTATGGTAATGTTCAAAGGCTGATGGTGGTAACAAGAAGATGTAGGCAAAGCATAATATCAAATTTTTTTTTTTTTTTTTGGTCTCTGTCATTTTCTCATTGAAATTCTGTCCATAAGTTTATTTTGGTTCTGCTACACCATCTGTTGTCTGTGAAGTAAACATTTGTGTCCAAGTCTTAGTTTAGCAGGTAGCTTGGGGAGGTAGATGCATTCAGCCATGAGTTAGAAAGACAGTATAGGGAACATGGACTGAGGATTTATTGTGAGATACGAAAGGTTTGTACTGATTCTTTATAAACATGCACTAGGAGGATGATCTCAGAGGGAATATACCTAGTGGTTTGTGGTAGTAAACACTGGCAGACGGTGCTCTTTAAAATGATTGACTACCTTCCTAATCTGTAATCCCTGTCTGACATTTCTAATGACAATTTTGTCACTCCATTTTATAATATTTCTAAGGCAAGATTGACAGGGATCTGTTTCTTGTTTTCTAAATGAGATCATTGTCCCTCTTCAAAAAGAATGTGCATTTTTAATTTAAAAGTGCATCTTTATTATCAAAGGACAATGAGTTTTATTCCAGCACTAACCAACTGCTGGATCTTATTAATAAATGAGTCTGATTTACTTTGGTTGTGATGAAGGCTCACTGGAATGTGAGACAATGGGCTGCTTGAATTAAATTTGTTGTGTAAAGTGAGCCTGAACATTTATTTTGTACTATTTTTTATGTTTTTACATCTCTTTTTTTTCCCCATCATCTTTTCAGCTTGCCTGAGGCATTTCTTGCTGCCCTGTAGGCATAAACTAGTATTAATGTATTTTATGATTGAAGATAAAGCACTAAAGGACTAAAAACTATGTTGTGTTATTAGTCTTTCCCAGTTGCTCAACACAGCTTCTATTGAAGCATCTGTAAATATATGTTGGGTGATAGTATGAAAAGGAAAGAAGAATAAAACTGAACCTTACTTGGTTCTCCATACCTCCTTTATTTTCATTCACTTCCCATTACCTAGACCTGTCACAAGCCAAATGGAAAACACGTCTTGCCTTTTCTGAGCCCATTGTTAGCTCTCCTTGCCCAAAGGAGAATTTGCCCGGGTCCCATTGCCTCTGATGCAGCTGCAGAATGCTGGGCTGTCCCAACCATGTCTGCCATATGTACACAGATCCATGTCACAACATGTGTTCAACAGATCTGTGTGCTGATAGCTTGCAAGTGAGCTGTAAGCCATATGTGTGTTTTGCCTTATCTGTGCAGTAGATCTGATACATCCCAAATACGTGGGGCTAGGTGAATTGTGTGACACAGGTGCATATTTCTCAGAGATGTATTTCTTTCTGGAAAATCTTGGATGTGATTATGTGAGCCAAACACTGAACTGACTTAATAGGGCTGTTGTGTGAAAGGGGCATATTATGTAGTGATACATTTAGAGGCATTTCCAAACAGCAACAGCTTAGAAGTTGAATACAGGCCATCACACAGATTCGAGGAGAATGTGAGAGGCTAATGTTTGTGAGGAGATTGGGAGCCACTTTGGAGAACCGTGATGTCTTCTATTCTTAAAATATGAGCAGCTATTTGTGTGTCTCCTTTGTTATCATTTTAATGAGAGGAGTCAGATTGAAAGGGAGAGGGTTCTAATAAGCTGTAGTAGTGGTAGTTAGCTGACAAGAGTAGAAGAGCCAAGAGGTAAAGGCATAGTTTGGAAAAACAAACAAAAGAGTTACCTCCCAGTTTGTTATTTGGCTTTTGTCAAGTACTGTCTGAGTGTGCTGTACATTTGGATTATAAACTCCTCAAGGAAGGGAGCTAGCACAAAATGGTGCCAGAACAATATGCCTTTCAGTATATGGGAAGCAGGGCATTGTAAAATAAAAAAGGAAAGTTGCAGATAATGCACTTTGTTTTTCTCTGGGCAGTGGTTGCCTTCCACGTATGGGAAATAAGCAAATAGATTTTAAAATAGTTAATTTAAGCTGGATCTAGCATAGACTGATACATTTCTTAGGAAGGAAAATGCTCAGAAGTAGCGAAAGGATACCTCAATTTCCTTTCTCCTACAGGACACTTTCCACAGAAGACTTTGGCTTTTGCTGGGTTTTTTTCCAGTCCAGCTGCTCTGCTTTTCTGTCTGGTGACACAGGTCCAAACATTTTCACCTTCAAAACAGGGTTGCTGCCATTTAATGCACAATTCCTTCTATCCAAGATGAACACAGCATCTGGCATGCTGACTTGCAGATTAGATCCAGTGCTGTGCTTGAACTAGTTTGTCTCAGCTGGAGTAAAAATCCTCAGTGGTTAGTGGCCCGGCTGTTGAGTGGTGTCACCTCCTACTGTAGGTAGTGGCCATGTTTCTGAGAAGAGTCATGGAAGGTCTGATTGGGTCAGAAAGTGGAGCAAATCAACTGTTTCAGCTAATATTTATCCACTTTAGCACTGAAATGGTTCATGTCCCACTGCAGCTTATTGAGCCGTTTTGGTGTGAGGTAAAACTAGATGGAACAGAATGCACCTTCCAGCATGTTGATAAAGATATGGTGCATTTGAAGATGGAAGTTGCACATGTTCTTGAGACTTTCAGATTTGAAAATCTGAGGAACTACCTTAAAGTGTTTGTTTTCACTGAGGCAGGAGACCTGAAAAATCAGCAGTGAAGGATGGAGTTAAGGTATCTTCTATCAAGGCAGGGACCAATATTAGAATAAACTGTCAGAGAAGAGGGAGCTTATTTCAACTACACAGTGAAAAGCAATTTCTTAATAGCTGAAATGATTAGTCATGAGGGAAGCTGAGTTTTAAATTTTATTCTATTTGTTTGAGGAGGTGAATGCTAAAAAAAGTGTGTCATAGAACCTGGAAAAGATGAAAACTAGGAGTATTTTATGGCATGCATTTCTTATGAGAATTAGGTAGCTGACTAACAATAAATGCTTTTTAATGATAAAACCTCAAAGTCAACTCCACCTCAGAAAAGAGTCGACATTTGCATTGCTAGCAATTAGAAATTGTAGATATTTGAATAAAATTGGATCAGAGATAAGAAGTCAGTCTGAATTTTACAGTGGTAGAAACTTCTAGTGATGGTGGGTCTATATGGATTTGGTTACAACTTTTTTTTCCGCCCGCCATTTTGGCCCATTTTTACTTTTTCGGATACTTTTCTGAGCCTATATGTACCTTTAATGCCAGACTGAGATGTTAAATTTAATTTTTGTTCCAGTAAATGTCATTGTTGGCAGCTTTGTGGTGCTTGACTGGTGTGATTTTTTTAGCTAATTATGATTCAGTCTGCAAATCCAAGTCTATTCCGTGAAACTTTGGCTAACTAGAGTCTCAAACTTGTATTCTAGTGCTCTTTCTGAACTGGGCTGTTATATCGTTTATAGGCATATAGTGTTGACTGGAGCCAAACTAGAGGAGAACAGCTAGTGGTGTCTGGTTCATGGGATCAAACAGCCAAGCTGGTATGTTGGTTTTCTTCTGAAGGTGAAAAATGTGTTTTGTTTTGGATCTGATAGTTCTTTGTGTTAAGAAACAGCATTGATTCATTTTTTCTCTTTATTTTTACACTGAGGCTGAAATTCTGTTTTAACTGAGATGTTGTTTTATCCCTCAGTTAATATCAGTTTAAGTATACAAATCCTTGTCACGATAAATGGTAAAAAGGAGTTAATTTAGTCCTTTCTGTATGTATAAAGCTTTTTTTTATGTATTAAGCTCTAAATCATTGAATGTGTACCTCAACAGTTTTCTTTTTACTTTATTCAGTGGGATCCAGCTGTGGGGAAGTCATTATGCACTTTTAAAGGCCATGAAGGGGTCATTTACAGCACTATATGGTCTCCACACCTTCCTGGTTGTTTTGCATCTGCCTCAGGTAAACATGATGGTAAAAATGTTCTCTCAACAAAAAAACCTTGTATGTTATTGGATTAGTTCAGTACTCTGTCCAGCAGATGGTAGTGCGCATCATACATAAAAATGGACAAAGGCGGGATAAATGTATTGCTGCAGCTGGATTTGTAGGTTCTGTTACGATCTGTAAATCATCCTCTTGGCCATTTAAACAGGGATCAGCAGTTTTCTATCAGTCACTTCAGTGACCTTGTGGCAATTTTTTTCTTTTATTTTAGGTAGCTCTCTTCCATTCACCCCGCTCTTGTTATTGACCACTAAATCACGTTATATGCTTTGTCTTGTGTTCTGTCTTACATTTTTGTTCAAATTATTAAAGTGTCAGTAGACTATTAGCTCTGTGAGAAACATAGTTGGTTCCCATTGATCTGTTTTAAGTACTGCTGCAGATCTCAGTGCCTCATTCTTTGCGAAAGATAATCATCAGTTTTGCTTTTCTGCTTTGGCTGGTGCTATGACGGTCAATACAATCATAATTGATTTGGATGTACCTAGAGGCAAAGAGACTGTATGGTGAGGTGGCAGTGTTTTCCAAACACTGCTCCTGATCCAGAGGCACAAGGAGAGCTGTGGAGTGAGACCTGGAGCTAAATTGTTTAGCTCTTATATTGAGGGTAAGCAAGGATAAGTGTGTTTTCCTGTTACTGAAATTAAAGCAAGACAGTGAGTACAGACAGAAACTGGTCTTCCCTCTTCTGTGGAAAGTTTGATGCAAAAGTGCATCCTTCCATCAAATCATTTCCATCTGACTCTGACTGTGGAGTTGAACTAGAATGACTAAAAAGTTACATGTATTTGTTCTAATGTAGTTGTGCTTGGAAGCCAGATGCTGGTGCACAGATATTTCAAACTTATTTGAAGATTCATTGAGATTCACTTAGTGAGGTACCTATCTAATAAGATAACAGCAGAAACTTACAGGATTGAGCCCTGTACACTGTATGAACAGTTCTACTGACATGCAGCTATATACTACAAAATACTAGTGAAGTACCATTTGGTCAAAGCTAAGTGGAGAAAACAGTGCTTAGAGTTTTTTGCAAACTCTAGGGCATGTTATGATCTCTTTAAAGTCCTGCTCAGAAGCCTCCCCTCTGTGGTAGTCTTACTCATAGAAAATTTCTGATGTTCCAAAATGAAAAAAGGGCTTTACTGATCCAGCTAGCTATTTCAAACTTGATTCTCTAGGCTATGAAGCGAGGCTCTCTTCTAATACATTGCCACTTGAACAATTTTGGGAAACATGGATTGTTAGATGCTGTATGTGGTCGTACTTAAATTGGGTAGAGTAACATACAAGCAGTCTGTTCTTTGAGTGACTCAGTGGGTGCAGCTGTTGGAAGTTTTGACTAAAACACTGAAGAGTTCCTATTCTTCTGGGAATTTTCTTTTGATTCTTGAAAGAGACTAGCATATACTGGTGGAGCCTGAAGCTAATTGCAGTCAGTTTTCACCAATTGACGACTCCGTATGCACGAACATGCACAACATGCACGAAAGGCACAACATTTTTCTTCTGCAAGTACTACTCAGGTGCGAAAGAAAAATCTTATAGTGTAATGCTAGGTGTAGAATCATTAGGTAAGAAAAAATTAAGTCTTGAAATTATCAACTTTCTTACAGTTTCCAAAATAAAACATCTGGTGCATAGAAAACATGACATGCCAATGTGGAAAAGGTTTATTTGTTTGCTTTTGGTTTTAGTTTACATTGGAATTCTCCTGTGGTTTTATTAGATTACTTCACTACAGAAAATGCATGTTGGGAGGTTTTTTTTTGGTCAGCAGGACTGTAGGTAGCAGAAGTACTCATGACCCTCTGGCTCTGGGTATAAATGCCATTTCCTTATTGTCAGAAAGGTCAATCAGTTTCACAGAATCACAGAATGTTA
>NW_010116787.1:0-17766 GCF_000699245.1 Pterocles gutturalis
TCTGTGATTCTGTGATTCTGTGGAACTGCAATGTGTGTATGTCCAGAGAAACCCATCAACACTGTAAAAGCTCTAGTGTAATATTAGCTCTAATAGAGCTTGGGACAGAGTAGTGTTTTGTTGTGGAGGTTGCTGTTAAGTAAAAAGCAAGCTGTGACATAAAACCCCACCAGGTGAGGCTCTGGAAAGTAGAGGACTGGAAACAGTGTAACCATGGAACTGAGGACAGGAAACTGAAAAGGAGGAGTAGAATCTGTGAGTGCAAAGACAAGAAGATTGAAACTGGCATGAGAAAATAGATGGGCAGGCGACAGCTTGGAAGGGATGAAGCAGAAAAGATCAGCTTTATCATAATAGAGCTTCCAGGGTTGTATAAATCCTGAGATTCTTGATATCTCATAATTCATCAGCTGTCAGAAGTATCTGGGACATTCAGAGTTTCATACTCTTGTAGCCCTGCACCCAGGTGTCACAAGCAACATTAGCAGGTCCTTCTGCACTAGCTCAAGTGTCAGAGATGAGAGCATTGAATCTAAAAGTTCCAGTCTTACACGTATGAGTATCAAAATAAAATTTACTGGGTGGTTTGTAGACGAGGGGGCTTTTACAAAAATTTCACATTCCTACCAAATACACTAATTATAAACTCTGAAAAACCCCAGAGTTACATTTTTAAGTATGTGGACAGTCTATGTTGATTTTGTCAGAAATGAATGCTTCAGGATAGCGTTGTCCCATAGAGTCCTCCTCCTGTAGTTATGTTGCATTTGGAGCACAGGAAGGTGCAGGGCAGTACCCCCGCAGCCTTCTTGTAGGGGTCAGAAGGTATGTAGAGAGGGGTGTGAGAAGAAATGCTTGCTGGAGTTAACTCAGTGGTATGTACTAAACCTCTGCAAAACTGAGTGTATCTAAAAACACTTAAGGTATGCTTTTCATCCATCATCCCTGGTATGTTTTGTGGTTTTTGAATGGCTGATTTAAGTTGTTTGTATAAGACTTGCAGATGTGCTGTCTGTAACCTCAAACAAATGTAAAATGGAGATAATGCCTCCATCCTTCACCTTCATTTCACATGAATGCAGGGCTGTCAAAATACCTAGTCAATGTTTGTAAAATACTCAGAGGGTATAATGATGAGTGCTGCAGAATAGGTTTTCAGGAAAGAAAGGGCGGGGTTAGGCAGTGGGCAGCAAATAAGAAATGGAGAGAGAACGAGAAAGGGTTGTACTACTGAAGTATTATTGTCGGTCATTATTGAAGGTACAGCAAATTTGGCTTTAGGTCTTTTTGTAGTTGAATGAAAATGCCATGGCCACAAGACAATAAATATTATCTGTATAATATTCTGCTGGTTCAAATTTATCTAAAAATAAAATAGAACTTATTAGGTCAACAAACTACCTTATTGTACCGGTAAGAGTAGTTAGATTAGATATAGTCTCTCATGTTTTAGATGATATAGGCGCACAAACCCAGGCACAGTTCTAGGTTGTTCTCTGGCTGATGTGACGGTATGCAAACATTGTGTCTGTGTGCCAGAGTGCAGCAGGGCAGCTGCTCCCGAAGGGACCGGGAGCCCTGTGCAGTCACACAGTGGTGGGCAGGGGCCTCACTACCTGGGACTGGTCCCACCGGACCTGAGCAGAGCGAGCAGAGCAGGCTGGGGTGTAGGAGCCAGGTTCAACCAAGAGTCTCAATCATCAGGCAAGGCCACAGTGAGGAGGCATATCCCAGGTCAAGCTGGAAAGTCAGTGTGCGTTGCAGGATCAGGACCGGTTCTGGTGAGGGTAACCAGAAGTGGGGAGGAAATGCTGTGATTCTACAGTATCTCTGAACACACGCTGTACGTACACAAGAACAAAACTTGTGCCACTAGTGCTGTTTACTTTTCACTAGAACCTTCAATAAACTTCAGTTTTTGAAGAAAATACTGTTTCTTAAATGGAACTTTTGACATACTGTGGTTAATTTTTGTATTAACTATGGACAATGTCCAAAAATCAAAATTTTAAGTTTTAACAACAAAATCTTGATGTAGGCTAAAAATAGATCCACGTATGGCCTTCTATCCAGTCTAGTCTTTGTGCTGAAATCATTCTCTTCTTTATTTGCATCTTCCCCTTTTTGGCTTGATTGAATGGAGAAGTAGTTCTCCTTTAACATTGTATAGAGAATTTTTTATGTCCTGTAAGTGACGAAGAAGTAGGTGACAAAATTATTGTGACCAGACACACAAAATCCAATCTGAATTTGTCTTGCAACCTTTTGCAAGAAAACTAGAGTAAAGGTAAATAATTAAAAAAAAAAGAGTTAAAACCAATTTAAATATAAACTTCCTAAAAAACCGAGCAAGTATAGAAATCTCTCATTTCCTTTTGTCTTTCCAGTTTTACCCGAATTAAAGCTGCTCTGTGGTGCTGATTTTCTACAGACATTTAAGACACCCCATCTCTGGAAGGAAGAACACATCAAAGAAATAGTGGAAAAGTTTGGTTTGGTCTGTATTAGTCGTGCTGGCTCTGATCCTGCTCAGTACATCAATGCATCAGACCTTTTAACTAAATTTCAGCACAATATCTTTCTGGTGAAAGAATGGATTCTGAATGAAATCAGTGCAACACAGATACGCCATGCCTTATGCAGAGGATTAAGTGTAAAGTATCTCATACCCGATTCTGTTATATCCTACATTGCACAACATAATATCTTCACAGAAGAGAGTGAGCGGAAGAATGAAGGTGACTTGCTTCAGCCTCTGAAGTTGCATAACACAACAGTAAACCCACTAAATGACTAATGTCTGCAGTGTGTGAACTGGACAGACCTGGCATTTTTTGTGTAAAGTTCTTGAGAAACTAATTTCTTGTTGAAAGAAATGAGGGGAAAGTATATCAGTCCAAAATTTCTTGAATTCATGTGGTGTTTTAAATTCATGTGTGTGGTAGTGCTTAAGCAAATAGGGATGCTCAGTTGCCTAGCTTATAATGTATGAAGAATGGCTTCCTTGTGAAAATAAAATAAAGAAGATCTTAGCAATAAATATTAATCTCCAGTAATACTTAAGGGTCAAACGTGGTACTTTCCTGAATTATAACTCTCTAATCCTACAGATAGTTTTAGCATGAAGATGCCTTACTGTTCTGAAACAGCAAAATAAAATTAACCCTAACTTTTCTTTTTATATATATTACAATATATATAACTGCTAAACTGTGACTTTTTAGGACCCTGGATAACTTTTTTGTTTCGGCAGTTTAGACAAGAGACGTAAGTAAATCTTTCATGCAAGCATTTAACAATGCATGCACCATTCATGTCACTTCTAAGCCTCCAGATTCACAAATGACAGACAGCCCACACTGCCAGATTTAAAGTGTGTTTCTTTGCTTCTCTGATCAGAGTCTTCTATAAGAGAGTAAGTAATTGCCATAGTAGATAACATATCCAAGAGGAACTTCATCAGTACCATTTAAAAATACACAATGGAAAATAAATGAAAATAGCTAAGAGGCTTTCTCAGTATTTGAGCTCTAATGTTAGCCAGAAAAATATGTTCTCTTATATGTTGGTTTTCTATTCTGCTGATTCAGTTTATCTCATTTTTGACAGAAGACACCTTCGAAGAATATGGAATCTCTATAAGTGCTACTTCTGTGTTTCAGTGTTGCTTAAATTAAATGAAAGCATGCATTCAGTAGTGATGTAGCATGTATCAATATACAGAATTAACCACTGCTTCTTAATACAAGTTTCCACCTAACTGGCCCTTTTTGAGCCCACAGTTGGCCAAACAGCTTCCACTGGTAGTTCTTGAGAATTAAGGAGCTTGTGGAACAAGTTAGAGTAATGCCAGACACAAATTGCTTTCACTGAAAGAGTCTGTAGGATCATTTTCTGAAGAGAAGGCAGCATAAAGTAGCTGGAACATACTAAAGGAAGAAGGATTTGCCCCAAAAACATGCAAGATATGCACTCGTATAGCTTTGGCTAATATCTTAAACTAAAGCTATTTAAAGGGGTTTTTTCCAGTGGCATGAAAAATGAAGAGTAGTATGGTTAAAATGCATCTCCAGATAATCGGTAGACTTACAGAAGTTGTATGGAAGGTGAATGTTTCATTCTGCTTAAATCAAGTCATCCTGCTGTCATTAGAAATCTCAGAGGTTCAGCCATGTGGAAGGATTTAAAGGCAACACTTCAACAGTAATCGGATTAGAAGGACTTGCATAGCTCCATGGTCTAAAAAAGAGAGAAAAGAAAACAGAGTTCAAACTCGCCACAAAGAAAGGCAGCGAGCTGTGTAGTACAGAATAAACACACTGTTCTGAGACTTTGATTTTGTCAATTGCTGAAATAGGGATGCCTGCAGATTTCAATGGGTACTGGAAAATGGTCAGCAATGACAATTTTGAGGAGTACCTGAAAGCACTAGGTAAGGTTTCTGACATGTTTCTTTGATAAATAATCAATAAATGCAACCTCTCAGTCTTTACATGGATCTATTTTTTCTTGTACAGTCAAAAATCATTTTTGTGAGAAATATTTTTTTTGCAGAATGCACTTTAAGAATTGCCTTATGCAAAATTGTTTTGTCTTAAGCAGCCTCTACCTTTTACCATCTTGAAGCTTAGTGTACACTGAGATTAAGCTACATAGCTTAAAGAGGTAAGTGGCAGATTTCAAACTTTAAAAAACAAACGTAATTTGGAAAAGAGTAAATTTTTATTTGTAATAAAGAGACAATAATTTACTTAATGCAATTTTGTGTGTTTGCATTTGATGTAAAGTGCTAGTATTTCTATAGGAATATTAAAGGCCTTATTAACTGTCAAATACAAACGGTATTTTTTAGGTTAAATAAACCAGAAAATCAAAACATTAGCTTATTTAAGTTAAAAGAATTAGGTTATGGACTTTTTCCCGATGAGAAGGCTGGACTGCAAGATCTGAACATTTATTTATCTTTGTTGGGTTTAGTTCTCCCAAGACCTACAAGCTTCTTTTTGTGGTAAGACTTTTCTGGATTAAAATAATTCTTTTTCTTTTTTCAGATGTAAATGTTGCTGTAAGAAAAATAGCAAACTTGCTAAAACCTGACAAAGAAATCCTTCAGAATGGGGATCATATGATCATTAAAACGCTAAGCACTTTTAGAAACTACATCATGGAATTTGATGTAGGAAAGGAGTTTGAGGAGGATTTAGCTGGCGTGGATGATCGCAAATGCATGGTAAGAATTAGAGCTGTAACCATAGACAAAAAAGAAAAAGGAATATTGATAAATTGAGACGTTTCACAGACCACACCTGTTAAACATTTTTTGTGGCTATTCCTAAAATTATTTCTGTATTTCTCAGTTTGCTGAGATGTGCACACAGTTTTTACTGTGCCTTTGCATTAAGGGAATGCTAATTTAAATCTGGAGCACAAAACAATTTTATCAATGAATGAACAGCAACATCTGTGAAATGTTACTCAATTATACTGGGATATTGGTTAGTCAAAAAGACATCTAGGTTCAGACCTCCAGAATCTCTTCACTGAGCAGTGTTTTACGGTAAAGGAAATCCACTGTCTGCAGGGTCAGGCACTATTCCCCATGTGTAAGAATGGCCAAGTGCTTAGAAATTGCAGCTTTTCTTTCTTGTTCCTGTGCTCCTTTCTTCCTGGGTGTGTTTATTAGAGCAGAAGCATTAATTAGCCTGCTGGAACAAATCTTACTGCAATTGATAAGCAAACACTGCAGTCTCTTCCTTATGAGCTCTTTTTGCTTGCTAGAGAGACAATATTTTCCAATTTATGACTGATAAACACCAATTAACGGGAAAAACTTGAGGATACCAAGTTCTTGCCTGTTAGTTTGAAAGCAAGATACTTGCAATATCCTACAGTGAAGAAGCTGATAAGCAAAAGAAAATTGTCTCGAGAGGGACTATAGAGGAGAAATCCCATAAAAGAGAATTAATACTTTTCCATTCTTAGAAAGATAGTGCCATTTAAAACCGATACTATTCCCTAACATTAGGATATGCAAATTTGCTTTTGCTCTGGTGATGGCTGGAAAGGGAAAGAAGGTGAAGATCAGAAAAAAAGAATGGCTAGCTAGCGAGTGCCTCAACTTATCCTTCTGTACTCCTTGTTGCAGAGGGTGGAAGCACGATAGAGTGTAGGATACAACATTCCCAGAAGGGAGAAGCAATGTGTAGTTGTGTGTAGGAAAGTGCCCCAATGTCATAATACATTTTTGTCTGCTGGAAGGCTCTTAATCAGGATAATGAGGTCCAGAGCCACTGAATAGTTAAAAGCCCAGAGAAAGACTTTGACTTAGATGGCTAAATTGCTAAATAGCAATATTCAAAACACCTGCTGAAGTGCTTAAAATGTATAAGTCCTCAGTGTTTGAGCCAGTGAAGTACTGGTTTGTGTGTGTACAGAACTGTCTCCATCTAAGCATTTTCTGTACTTAAATACCATTAAGCTCCAGGACTAGAACATCCTCTACATGAAAGAAAGAAGTAATTGTGCTCTGAGGCTGTCTGGCATGTACCTGCAATAAGTTCTTACAAAATGTGTCAGACAACCACTGTGTTGAAAAATCAGATTCAAAAGACATGGAAATGTGGCCCTTGCCCAGTCCTGCTTTGAAATGCAGAATAGATTTAACACACAATTGTTAATTTCCTGACAAATACCCTAAATATTTCATTGTTTGTAACAGGCCAAAATTCTCTACCCTATTTTGCAAAATTGAGTGATAGGGAAGAATTGAAAATGTTGAACAAGAAAAAAGAAACTAGAGAAAGATTATTCTAGTCACTACAACAGCTGTTTGATTTGCAGTGGAACCTAGTTCAGCCTGCTTCCAAGGGTTGCTTAAACATTTTATCTATTGTCTGTTTAGTGCAAAATGCTCACTCAGCCTTGGAAGCAGAAGGTACCAGTATCTTCTTGCCTTTTCCAAAAAAACCCAAGAGGTAGTCACTGACCTTGGCTGATTGTTTTGTTAAGAATTACTTAGGCACATGGTTCCACAAAAACTTTCAGAAATCCTCAATGACCCCTTCTGGCCTCCAGCATCAAACAGATCCAAACTGCAGCTCTACAGTTAAGGCTGCAGATCGCTGGTTCTCTGTTTGCCTTGTAGCAATGTATCATACTTTACAGTTCAATTTACTTATTAAAGATTTCTACATGAGACCTCAGTTTTTTCAAAGGCAAAACAGTACAAGAAGCTGTCTTTCTGAAACCACTTCAGCCCAAATCTGGTAACCACAACGTCAGGCAAAACTTGCAGTTGTTAAGCAACAAAATAATGGTCCAGAAAGAGTCTTTTGAGAGAAAGGTCATGGAGGTGATAGAAGAGATACTGGACCATTGCCTCAGTGATGTTATAAAGCAAACCACCATAAAAGCAAAGGTTGAATATCATTCTTTGTGTTTCTTTTTCTCATTTATAGCTTATGAAACTGCGTGCTGTAAATGGCTTAATCATTAATACTAAATCTGATTAATGGGAGAGATAATGAATCAATTATTGTTTTTTGTATTGCAGACTGAGCAGACCACTGGGCAAGTTTCATCCTAGTAGCACAGTGTATGAGAAGTACAAAGTAACATGGATAAGACAAATTATACATTAAACATTAATCTATATAGCAGAGCAATCATCAGGAGAGTAGCAAAAATAAAAAAATAAGTAATTCATCCAGTAGGTATAGATTATTTTTTCTTTTAATGAAGAATATATAATCTAACTAGAGTTAACAACATTAAAAAATAATACTGGCACAGTGAACAGGTTGGATCTTGTGTATAATTCACTGAAATTGTGTTCACTTTTCTGTTGTAAAACACATCTTTGAGTCTGCCAGGGTCGAGTGTAACTACAGTAACTCCAAATCAATACTGTCTGTCATGAGTGAAGGCTAAAAAGTTTTGCTGATACTTATTTTAGAAGTAAGCCAAGGTTTGACAGGAGGAATTGATACTCCTGTGATAGTATAGGCCCCCTGCTTCATTTGACTAGGACTTTTTCCATTTTTATAGTTGGTCACTCCTGGAAGCCTGTCTGAACTTTCTGGAACAGTGAGATGATTACCTTAGGAGTTTCAATTTGCCCTTTTTTTTGACCTTTAACCATCACTTTCTTGTATGCAGCATGCTTTTAGGTGATTCTATTTTCTTGAGGGATATAGGTAGCATCAGTTGGTGATATCTGTTCCTTTAAGATTTTGTTTCTGTTGGAAGTGAAAATTTGCCACTTAGAAATCTTGAGAAAATCAAAAGCCTTGCTTGTTTAGTTAAAGATGCAATTTCTCTGTTCTGTAAAACAAAAGATTAGGATAGTTGACCACACAGATGTGTTGATCACTAATCACAGTGCAAGGTACTTCCAAGAAGCCAGTAGATACTCAGTGCATTCCTAGCGTTACTGAAACCATGTACGGAGCAAGCAGCAGCACAGCCTGGTCTCCTAAGACATGCAGACGAGACTTCTGTGTTCACTTAGCTCCATAATGCTATTGTGCTTCTCCTGGAGTTTTCCCCAGAGGTTTTATCTCCTAGATAAAAGTTAAATAAGAGTTTCTCTGTTTGACAATTTTGTGAAAGATATGTTTCAGCAAGTTTAATCATACTTAATCTTTAGGGTTGTTAAAAACTTCACGGTTTGAACTCCAAAGGTAAAATTAAAGTTTATGTATTCAGGGGCATCTTTTATTCTTTGCAAATGTTACAAGGTGCACATTAGATGGTGTAAAAGTAGTTTAGAACGTTAATATTGAATTACATTATTTCTCATATGTGAAGTTTGAATCAGATCATATGATAAAGTTTCTACTACTTCAAAGAGGTTTTTGTGGTTTTAATTGGTAACATATGTCAGATGTATAGCATACAAAGACAGAAATTTAAAGTTAAATGGATAACTATGGCTTTGCTAGTTCCTGAACTGAGTATTTGATCCTGCTGTCTTCATTCTCTGTGAAGCTCCAGTCTCATCAGGAAATTTCCTCAATTTTAAAGATAAATTCTATAATCTCTAGCTGTGATTAATTTAGTGAGTGCATCAGGTATTGCACTAAATATAAAACCTTGTTTCATGCACATAAACTTTACTGTGGAAAAAATTTACTGTGCACAAAAGAGGCAAGACCTTATTGAGAGAACAATTAATTGATAACCATCTCCGAAAGTACGTCCCATTCATCACCAGACATTTTTAACTCCTTTTTTCACCATCAGTAATAAACAGTGAAGCTGAGGAAACATCTGTGATGTGAAATATGTGCCAGTAAACGTAAGAACAGGCAGGGTCTGACACTAAGCACAAAAGTTAGCCTTAAGTACCTTCACAGTGTATTCGCTTAGTGTATCAGTCAGAAGTTTATTAAAAAGTTAACTGACAAAACTTAAAGGCTGAGAGAAAGGCTGAAGTTTCACATTGCAAGTCTTTGCACCCAATGTATCAAAGCAGACTGAGAATAGGATAGCTCAGATTCAAAACTTACTTCCCTAAAATTTTTACTTTTGTAATAATTTTGCTGCTAAAGTTAGAGAAAGTTTTTGCATTATAGTTTTTCTCTGCTCTTCAAGCATTTGAATGAGACTGAATTGCTTTAGCTCATGCTGTCCAGAAAGAATCTATCTTTGACAGAGACTAAGGGCAAGTGATCTGTTTAAAAAATCAAGGAAGATTCTATGTTCTAAATATAGAACAGCACAATTTATTGGATAATTGAAAACAGCATTAGTTGCATTCAAATTGAATATTTGCCTAAGCAAGTGAAGGATGCTTCAGTAATTCAGAGCCTTGTGCTCTTTGGCATAGTAATTTTCTTCTTACATTAAAGGAGGAAAGGAAATGACAGTGACTGGGGACTAGTAAACAGATAAAACAGCAAGAATTTGAAACTGAAGGTAGGAAATCATATGTATTAACCATTTAGTTAACCAAAACAGAACACAAGCAGAATATAACCATGGATAAGTTATCAAATGGGTGTTTAGGGTTCCATTGTTGGAACTAATATAACCTTTAGTCATAGTTAAGGCTTGCTGGGCTGGTGTAGGGCGAGGGGGATTTGGGAGTTGTAGAATTCACTCATTGGATCTATCATACATCTTACCATACGAAGTATCTTCCTGAAAATATATAGTCATTTGTTGTTTAAGACACCCACGTAGGGATTGTTCATAGGCATCTGACCAATCCTTCTGTCACACAAACTAGTGCTAGTTACATGTCCCATATCCTAGTGAAAGGAGGTGAGTTGTTTGAAACGGCTCATGGCTCTGTTTTAAATAACTAACATGCCCAATGTGGAACTTATTCCTCCCCAGTTTGTATTCAGGAAAAATGCAGTTAAGTTTAGTTGTTCTGGACATAATTTGATTTATACTACTGCAAGGTCAGAATAAAGCCCTGTTATAAAATTACATGGCTCATGAAGCTGTTTAGGCAGAGTTCCTCTGTTCCACAAATGGAATTCACAGCTGTGTTTTTAGTTTAAAGTAGGTATTGGAATGAAGACTTTGCTGCCAGAAAAACAACCAACAAACATTGCAATATTTGGAATTTTTCAGTAGGGATCCCCCACAGGGTGGGAAGACTCAAAATAAATTGTGTGTGTCTAGTAAGATGCAAGATCAGCAATATGTCTTTTCTCGATCCCTCTGATTCAACTGTTTTGTTTCTTTACCCCCTCAAATGCTGTCCTTGTCTTTTTGGATTGTATTTTCTCGTGTACCCTGTTGGAACAAGCATTGTGCTAGAGTGACTGTTGCTGGGAGGTGTTTTTATGTCATTGCCTGTGTGTATGTACTAATTTTCTCTCATATCTAGTGCCCTCTCTCTGCAGTACTGTAAATTCCTCATTGGAATAATCTCTGACTTTTGGGGGGGCCTTAATTTAAACGAGGTAGTCTTTGTGTAGTTTTCTGTTGATAGTTCTGACCTTTTACAAACTGCTGTCCGCAAGTGAGGAAGAACAGTCCTCTAGTCAGTCCCTCTGAGGCTTGAGAGAACAGAGGTCCACCCTTGTATCTGTCTCAGGCTCTAAAACTCTGGTTCATTCAGTCTCCGTGTCTCAGTAAAGAGGAGCTATTTCTTTTTTTCTGCCTTGTTTAACACCGCGTGCTCTTTTCATGTTACTGCTTATTACCTGTAAGTGATATGCTCAGCACATTTGTGCAGTGATATCAAATGAGATCTCTAGAATCTTTTACCATATAATTTAAGATGTTATTAACTTCAGATTTTGCAGTGCTTGGTTCATGTCTAAAACCTGAGACTGATCAGAAGCTTTGATCTAGTTATTTACAGAACTACTGCTAACATGCTGAAGCATTGTAGGGGAGGTGGTTTTGGATGGGTTTAGCATTTCAGCTTTTTGTGAATCCTAAAAACTCCAGTTATGAATGCAGGAAGTGCAATCAGAAGGAATCAGTTGAAAACCTGAGAACCAGACTTACCAAATCCAATGCTGAATTATAAACCTTTAGTGTTGTGTACAATTACATCTTGCTAAAATTACACACAGAATAAATCAATTATACACATTAATTTAAACAATAAGTGTCTTAGAATCAATTCTGATCCTTGCACAAAGTGAATTGGATGTGCTGGTTTTTCCTTTTTTTTTTTTTTCTGACATAGGGTATAAACACATCTCCCTATTTTTGTATTATTTGTATACAACTTTATTTCAGTTAAAAAAAGAAAAAAATCCACCATTCCTAAGAAGTAGAACATTACGCAGTGTCCAAAATACTGATTCTGCCCCTCCTCCCATATATTGTTGCCTGCATAGCCCAGAGCTTTGGCACATTTACTTTCCTACTCCCTGGAACATGTCTCCAGTCATTACTTTCTTTTATTGCTTTTACGAGAAAGGGTTCAAAATAAGGGATTTGAACATTTAAGATCTGATCCTATCTGACAGGAGCTTACCCTTGGATCTAAAATTTGTCAATCCAATCCTAAGCCCCTTTGCTAGCAATGGAGATGCTGACAATCATAGAGGCAAAACACTGCTTCTACAAGTGTCTCATCTTGTGACTACAGTGAACTTCAGTGAGCTCATCAGTCAGGTACAGAACGCCCACATTATAACCAGCTTGTCTTTTTAACAACAATCTGAGCCCCTTTGTAATGACATGAACAGGTTTCTGAGTCCGGTAGCTACAGAGATCTATTATGAGACATCACACCTGCCAGCCCCAGCAGCAGCTGAGAAATGCGTTGTATTGTACTATCAGCCATTTTCTATGAGTTAACTTTGGGAATTCTGTTGCTGCATGGCTAAAAACAGGAATGAGGAAATAGGAGGTTAGATTTATAAGTGTTTCTACAGGGTTGAACTGAAGTTAGTAAGGGAGGGAAAGGTTGATGTAGATTTTATTATCTGAGAGAAAGTCCAGGAATCCTACCACTAATTTTTCTGTTGGGTTTGTTGTTTTCTTAGTAGTTTGTCTGTCACCAACCTGCCAGATACGGATTTGATGAGATAAAAGGAGTTAGAGGATGGAGAGATGACAAACCCTGAACATGGTTGTATCCCTCCTGTTAGCAGTGTGCAGCATGCCTCCTACACAGAAGGTCACAGGTAGTGACTGCAACACTACAGAATGCCCCTTCACAGTTACGTTGGATTTTGTCTGTGATGTCAACATTAGTTTATTCCATTAGCACTTCATTCGATGAAAATTCCCCCTGCAGACTGCTTACCAGAGGATTTTATATCACTTTGATAGTTAGTACAGATAAAAATGCTTTATCTTAAAAGGCTATTAAGTATCTTGTTTGATATATTGCCATGTTTGACCAAAAATTCTAGGGTATTGTCTTTGGTGTTACTTCTAAACACAATATAGGACACAGTTTACATCATCTGACCTAAACAATTACTTTCCATTGTTTAATCTTTCTTAAATCATAGTTACAGTTTTAAAAAGACTAGTCATTCTCATAGGCAGAGAATTACTGGATTGAGATGGAGCGTGGAGTGTGTCGTGCAGTTTTAGAGCGCTGCAGTCATTTGCTGCACCATAATATAGAGACAACACTCTAAAGGGAAGTAGAAGAAAAATAGAACTGGTACTACTGTGTTTCTCCTACAGATGGGAAATCAATAACATTTTTTGATGAAGAGTGGAAGCTGCAGTTCATATTTGTAAATGCAATGTGTCATAAATCTATGTAACATTAGCAAAAAATGTTCATGGACTATTTTTTTTAAGTTATTTTCTTTCATTCATCTGTAAAATACATAATGTATCTTCAGCTGCAGGGCACGTGACCCAAGCAAGCACATTAGGAATAGCCAACATGGGAATGAGAAACATTGTGCAGAGCCAGCATCAAATGTTTCTGCACTTAGACCTCACTAGGAAATGCAAGGTTCTCTGATAAAATAGTTTGTTTGATGAATATTTCAGTAAATTACAAAAGTCAGTGTCTCTGGCTGTGGGTCAGTATGACTTGCCACTAGAAGCTGGAAGTAATATCTATTGTCATTCTGCAAGACTTCACTACTGTTACTGCTACTGGACAAAATCCAGATACATAATACTAAATATTTCATAAATCTACCTTGTCTTATAACTGAAAACTGCAATGAGAATACTTTAATTATAATGTCTTCTACCTTTAATTTTCAGGAGGATGGTGTTGCTATGCACAGGTGTTTAAGTCTTCATAACACAAAGAGATTAAATCACTACCAATATTGTGTGAATGGACAAATAATAAAAGGAAAATATCTAAGTACACAAAAATAGTGTAAGACTACAGAAATCATATCATAAAACTAAAGAAAATGTAAACATTTTTTGTGTTCTTAGGCTTCAAAGGCTTCTTCACCTCCCAGGGCAGCTCCATTCTCTATTATTACACCTCAAGAACAAAGAGTATCTAATGCAAAGATGTGCAATATTGGTGGTTAGAATTTTTGAGAAAAGTTCAGGCAAGACTCACTCTGTTTATCTTACTCCACAAACTTTCCTTGTGCTCTTTCAGTATTTTTAATCACACAATCAACTATCACATTAATCACTATTTTCTATTGAGGTTTCCTACAAAATTATATGCATTTGACCTAGGAAGCTAGGTCTTAGGTTTAAGTATGATCAGGTAGTAAGTAAGCAAAACTTAAGCTTGCTTATGATGAACTAGGTTATGTACTACCTAGCTGAAAGGAATAAATTAAGTCTTCCATTTATCCTATAAGTAGTATGAGATGTTCAAGAAGGCAGGAGCCTTCAGTTTTAGAGAAATATTACATTTTTCATCTGATTGGCTCTGTTGCCATGAGGAAACTGCAGCTTTCCAATGTCCTCCAGGTTTGTCTACTTCTTTTTTTCTTGTGGAGGCAGATGAAGAATAGGAACTGTCTGCCTGGGGATGCTGTGCTCTCCAAACCCTGGCAAAGATCTTCAGTTATTCCAGACAGGAGACAGTAGCTCAGTCTCTGTAATTGGGCAAACCTTAGGTAATGCTATTATCAAAACGGGGGCAAACAAGGTTAATCATAAAAGCCTACTTTTCTAAGAAAAGTTCCTTTACATAAAAGGTAAGGCATCTCTTTATCTTGATAGGAAGTGTGTTCCAGGGAGGAAAACAACAGCAACTAAAGGCTCATACAGAACTGCCTTACTAGTCTGTTCAAGTGCTTGACTCCTGCAATGTTGGTATCTTGAGACAATCTTTTAAAATAAACCTTTGCTCTTATATACAACAAAAGAGACTGTATTTATCAACATTTGCCTTACAGTGGTATTTTTGGAATATTATTATTACGTTCTGACTCAAATATTCGGATATGTTCTAAGGCAAGTATTGCTCTATCTTAACTCTCGGTAAAGGGCAGACTATTAGCAGCAGCCAGTGCACATATAACAGCCATAGCAACTCCCACCTCAGGTAGTACTCTGTGTGTCTCAATAGAGATACCTGAAATGGAAGAACTTATTTCAATCCGAGTTAAAAGAGATTAGTTGTGTCTTTTATTATATGAGACATTACAGTTTTACCTAAAGAAAGGAAAGACACTGATTAATCTTACTGTCATAAAGTGGTTGTTCCTGCTAACAAAGAAGAGGACATTATGTTCTCCTGCAATGTATCCTGTCCTTTATAACCTTCATAGCCACATACAAAAATCAGAAACTAATAACTTCCACAACTGACTTTGAACATCAGTAGTACTAATAAAGTTGGATCTTACTTTATAGTGGTATATTGCCTTTGAATTCACATGTAAATCCCCAAAATTTAACTATTAAGCTAGTCTAATCATTAAGCTGTGCTGAGCTAATAATGAATAAAAATAAGTGCAATTCCTAAGCAAAGTTGCAAATACAAATGCTTCATTCCATCTACAACTCATCAGTAGAAATAATGTTAATTTTCTGATATATTAATTTTTTTAGAATCATCAGAAAGTCTTAGGTGTGTTATCTAACAAATTAAACATTTTTCACTTTGACTAGTATTATTTGTTATCTTCTCTCTCCAACTGGATATCTACAGATTCAAAACATATATGGAAGAGGATATGAATTATGATGGTGATATTAACTTAAGCTTTACCCAAATGCATTGTTCCTGCTTGCATTAGCATTTTGTACATTGAAAGGATATGGCTTTTTAAAAATGTTATCTACTACTTGATTTAAATACATCATTTTACAAGAGTGAACAGAAGAGTTTGTGAACGCATTTTGCAAATCAGAGATTTTTAGCAAGGACAAATGAGTTTGTGTTTCAGAGACCCCGTATGGTGCGAACAGACTCTATGGGATCAATACCCGTGCCTTGCCTATGGTTATCTATGCTGGCACTCTTTCTAGCGATTCGTTTTCTGTGTGTGTTTAGTCTAGAGCTTCCCAGGCCCAGGGGCGGAGACCGCTGGCTATACACGTTTAAAGAGAGTGGCTATCACAGTTATCTTTTAAGAATTAATTGTTTGTGACATACGCAAACTAAATAAATAGGGCCGCATAGTTCTTGAATGTCAAACTGGTTTCAGTTCCCAGAATGACAAATGTAGGCTGACTTCTTTTCTTAGAAACTACACAGGATGGATGCAGAAATTTTTCCTTTAATGAATGGTCAGCATTCATCTCTCCATGTTTGACCGCTCATACAGGCAGTGGCTTAAGACTTTTACAAGGTAGACAGTAATTCCATACCTAGTCCTCAGATTCACTTCAAACAAGCTGGTTTAAAAGCCACATGCTGATGTTCATGTTAAACTGTCATCACGGAGCACAAATTGTCACTGCTCTTCCCCTTCCCTCTTTATTTTACAGAGTATTGTTTCTCTTTATCTTAGGGAGACATGAAAAGCAAATTGTCAGTAAAGACTAACCAGAGTAACAAGCTGTAGGATGCACCCTCATACATTTAAGTAGTTTTATGAATCCAGTTCTACTGATCTACTCAGGACAGCACCAATAGTCACAAAAGTTGAATCCTGCAACACCTTACTCTCACTTTTGTTCTGCCAATTCTGGCTTGAGTAGTTCTCCAGCTACAGTTAAACAAAGCAAGGTTCTGTCAACGTGACCAGTTTGCTGATAATTCCAAACCACTCTGCTTGATGACAGAAGTCAGATTAAAACACGGGAAAAAAAAAATCTCAGAATTGAAAATCCTTGCTCATCCATAGCTGCCAGTAGGTGGGTACTTTTTTCAGGTAGAGCAGCTGGGGAATCCTTCTTATGGGGGAAAAAACCAAGCTGAATCTCGAGTTTTCAGCTTTTTTTGCAAAGATAGTGTTAGGCTGCGCATCCCGTCTGCTGCTGTATTTGTCATCAGGGAGAGAGGAGTGCACTCTTACACAATGATTTTGTTATGATATTTTTTCTTGTGTTTTATCTCATCTTTCCAGGTTTTGGCAGGCAGTTGGGCAGTAACTTCCATTTTTAATCTAATTTCTTTTGTGATTATCCTAAGCATTACAACACTCTACAATTATGCTTCTTATGAGATACATTAATCATTTATTTTATTTGAGAGAAGTTTTGCTTTAAGGAAACTAATCATAATACCAGGGAATAGTGCAGTAACACTGAACACATCTATTTTGTTAGACCACTGTATCTTGGGATGGAGATAAGCTTCTTTGTGTACAGAATGGAGAAAAAGAAGGTCGTGGTTGGACCCAGTGGATTGAAGGAGATGAAATGCACCTGGTAAGAACATGTAACAGGTTTTAAATGCCACTCTACTAAAGTGTTTCGATGTAATGCAGCAGCCTGTGTGCTATCTCATCTTGGCTTACTTTGTCGTAGTTAAGTATTGGTGCAGCATTTGACTTGTTTTAAAGCAACAATTACATTTGGAGCCATTATGCTTTTATGTCCCTTACAACGACAGGCTGATTTCAAAGCAGTACTCTTTCTATGTTAACTGTCTGTCCAGACATACCAGTTTGAAATGTTTACTCTGAGGAAGACATTTAACAGAATGTCCTTCATACACTGTGAAATACGCAGTATGGGAGCTGGTGAAATTATGCATCAAACAGTAAGCCATAAGGGGAAAATATACCATTGTTCTTTTAAAATAATTACAGGCCAGACTGCCTTAGAGCCTAGAGAACTAAAACAGCAATTAAGCTTTTGAAATGTCATGTTCTTTCAGATCATCATTTTTATCTTTCTAAGTTAACAGGACCTGAAAGAGGATGCTTATTCTTTTCTCACATAGGTCTTTAGAGCATTCTCACTTTCTCATCAATGTGGGTAAAAGGCAGTCTTCCT
>NW_010116787.1:17797-35702 GCF_000699245.1 Pterocles gutturalis
ACCCAACCTCCATTTCTGTTCTCTGTTCAGTGCTATTAGCACTCAGCAGTCTAAATTGATGTTATCTAAATATTCAAATCAGTATCAGAGTTATGAAATCTTTACCCCAAACTCCTTATTATTAAAGACAATTTTCAGGATATACCAGTCCCAGAAACCAGTTCAGAAAGTAATGTGTATGACAGATCTTACCGTGTGGACTACGCACTTGATGTAATGCAGGCAGGGAGAAAGTTACTGTGTAGATGATCGTTTTATAGTTGACATCATGGGCTTACTGAAAGTAGAGGGGAAGCAATAAAAAGGGTACTCCAGAATTTCCTGTGTATACATATTCCCTCTACCTATACACAAACACACTACAGTATTTCCACACTACCTCCCAGCTTCACAACAGCTGGTGCCATGACACCAAGCATCAGCCCTTTCAGAGTCTCTGATTGCAAACAGGTTGCAGTTTGCCATACAGTGGCTGGCCTAGAAGTTCAACTTCCTGCCCTCAGTCCTACGCAGGTGTGCACTCATCTGCACATACGTGAAGCAAGAGCACTAGTTGCTCCTGGATTTCACTGTATTGGCATCCTGGTGTCTGTCCCTTGCCAGCTCCACAGTCATTATCTCTTCCCATTTCCTGTCCTCAACACCAATTTCTCTAGCGACGATTTCTGCTATCGTTACCTCTAGCCAGACAACGTAGCCATGGACCTCCTGGCCAGTCCACTTTCTATACTTGACCCTGTCAAGAGTTTGATTTTAGAAGTCATAAATTCAGATTCAGTTGCTCAAACATGTGTGTCTAGTGTCACTGCAGGTACCCCAAGGTAATGTGACTGATTTGAGGCTGCTTTTTCAGAAGGCTGTGAAGAGTCCTGTGTCATACCTGCCAGTTCATGCAGGCATCCATGCACTCATTGGCACGCCTACAATTTATCACAATCTGTCTCTCATGTACACAACAGTCAGTACAAAGTTACTTCATGCAAAGGAAGTAACCAAGTAAGCAAGCATTTTAGAGGCCAGTCCCCAATTTTTCAATTTTATATTTCATGAACTTCAAAAAGTGTCCTCTTTATTTCTCTGAATCCTTGTTAATGTAACTCTCTACATTAAACATAGAGTAAAAGAGACCCATTTAGTATCTTATTTTTGAATAGCTAAGATTACTAGGTACCATACTCTTGAGATTCCTTTGATACAATGGGCAGTTACCTCTAAAAAATTGATACTTCAATAGCTTTATGATCCTATTGAACTTTACACAATGAGCCAAGTGTTAATTTAATTCTTTCCATGGTTCTGTAGAGGGTAGTACCACATCCTTTAGTAGTTTATCACCTGTTTTCTCCATTTCATTTTCTATGGTCTGTACTTTGTAGTTCTTTTTCCTCCTTAGATTCTATTTTATGTGAGTGACTTATTTGACCATTCTCCATTTCCTTCTGAGTTTTATTGCCCTTTTCTATTGTAATGATTGCTTCTGCTCTGCAGGTTTTTGTCACTGTCGGCAGATCTCCTGGCCCTTATTGCACACTCGTTCTTCCAGGTTACCTAGATAGAAGTGAACAAAACAAGTCCTAACTAAAATCACTGGATCAGTCTGTGTGTTTCACCAATTCATCATGAAGCACTTCTCTTTCTAGGGACTAGCAACATATGCCAATATGATTATTGATTCAGTGTAAGGTTTTTTAAATATGTCATTTTATCAAAGCCCCCCATAAGAAAATGTGCATAACTTCCCAGGAAACTCTGCCTCCTCTTTCCTCAAGTTATTCTGACAGCTTTATTAAAAGTCTTATCTTGAAATAGAAAGTATATCCCTTCTGCTAGGACATACCTAACTTTTGTCTTTATGTCTCTTAAGAAGTCCACCCCTTTTTCTTCTTCCACCAAAACCAGCCAACACCTCCACACATCCCCACACATCCTGTGTGCCCTTCTCAGGTCTAATTTAAATAGTTTCAGTAATGGAGAAGATTAAACTGCATCTTCAGTGAGATGAGGTGAACAGTTGGCCTCACAAATCAGTGCCCAAGATGCCCAATGCATCATTGCACCTGCTTATGCACAGTTCACTCTGATCCAATTACTAGCAAGTAGTTTTGAAAAGCTCTTATGGAACACAACAGTAGACAGCATTAGGCATCCAGCATGGTCAAGTTCAGCCAAAACTCACTGTGGTGCTGTTTTTCCTAGACCTAGATCAAATCTTCTGTACACACCTGCCTGTCCTTTTCTAGCCATGATATTGCGTTACTAGAGTGGGCTTTCAGCTGATTTCTGGTTTTGTAGGTTTAACTACCGATCATTAACATGTAGATTCAGAACTGGTTATTCAAATCCATCCCCAAATAACTTCCTTATGTGTCCAAAATAGAGAATGTCCATTTTGAGGACCTAAGCAGTTGCACATACTGCAAATAAAGAGTAATGCAGCAGGAACGTATTTAGGCCTTTAAGATCTGAGATCCCAAAACAGCTTCTCTTACTCCACCTTTCACCAGAAAACAAACCAGCTGGTTTATTTTAGGATTAAAAATAGGCTAAAATATGCACAAGCTACACAATCTAATTTGATAGAAAATTGTGGATTCAAATCAAGCTGGACATACACATGAATGTATAATGCATGTGTCCTGTGTAAAAGTTGTATTTTTTAATTATTTTCTCTTCCTAGGAAATCAGAGTGTGTGGAGTCAAGTGTAAGCAGGTCTTTAAGAAGGTACAATGAGCCTACTGCTGATACAGAAATGAAGAACAGTAGAATTCACAGACTTACCACCAAATCTCCAAATGGTAGTAATGAAGATCACCAGTGATGAGAGCAAACACAGGAATGAAGATCACATTAGAACTGTATAGTTAGAATAAAATATTTTTAACAAATCATTTTAGAGAAATAACTGCAAATAAGACTATTTTTAGAAATGCCAATTAAAGATACTAAACATTATAAATGTGCGCATGCAATAATTCTTGTCTACACCAAAATAGGACTGTTTGGTATAAAACAAGATACTGGAGTTTAAGACCTTGGAAGCTGATTTTCTACTTACAGAGGAAATCATCCTTCTGTAGCCTTAACAAGGGGCCTTCAGGTAGTCTTGTTTACAAATGTTGAATTGTAGTTGCAGGGAAGCAAATGAGAGCTCTAGTATGTGGCTTATCCTTAAATGCTGATTTCACTGAAGCCGAAGAGAATTTTTCCATCAGCTCCAATTGAGCAGTACTTCACTGAAAGTATTCCACCAAAAATAACAATGTGATTTCTCACAATAAGTAAAGGTGGGGATCAATAGTCTCGAAAAACAGTACTTGCAGAAAAATGGCCAAGGAGCAATTCTTTTCTAAATGCTTTAGCCAATATTTGCCCTTTTTTTTTTTTTTTTTTTTTTTTTTATTCTGGAGAAACTAATAGTAAGATCACTGCTGGAAGTTGTATATAATTTTACACACACCACACAAAAGATATGACTAGCATTGATTTGTACAATATCATTTGCAGATCTTCTTACGACCCGTCATAGTCCTCGTGTTCTCATGCAGACTGAATGCGTAATAAAGCATTGGCCTAGCAGTTTCCAACACTGATTTAATCACTAGTCGTATTAATAGTAATTTCAAACCAAATTGTCATATTTTCTGTCTGTCAACACACAGGATATACAATTAGCACCACCGCTTCACATCAAGTGAAAGTTTTTGTACAGTTTTGGTTTTTACTTTACATCAGAAAGTACACAGAAAATACCTATGAAGACTCAAGCATCCCCACATAGTAAACAGGTGAAAAATACTGCTTCTCCATGGAAATTCTTGTGTTACTATTGCAACAGCAATTGCAACATACTACCTAGAATCGCAGACGTATGTAAAGCAATTGTTTAAGTTCCCTTGTAATTTTTTTTTCAACAATATGTAATACGCCTAAGGAAGACTCTGGGTATTACGCTTGAGCCTAGTCAAACAGATACATGCAGAAGCTCTTTCTCTCACACGAAGAGTGTGTTAGCCATCTAGCTATGTTTCTGTAGCTAGATGCGTATCCCTCCTGACCAAGGTACAGATCAGCAGTTAATGATCATTAAGTTTTCTTGTAGTTGGAGTGGCACAGGTCAAAACTGGTTACAGTTAAATAAGACAGAAAGGTTGTGGGGCAGGGAAAAGCATCAGAAACCTGTGTGTCTCTGTTGAAAAATGCTGCTTTGCTTAAGTGAAATTGTGAGTAGCTGTCTACTTAAAATGTTATTTAATGCCTTACACAAGGTTGGGGATATCCCAGTTGCCAAATTTCAGTGCATCAGTCATTTGTTTTTCTTGAAAGATTATTGGGCCCCAAAACTTCTTTCCTTCAAATTTCCTAACTATTGATTTGATAACCATGCATACCCTTCAGACATCTCTCCACTTGTCAGCCCCAAGGAAAGCTAGAGAACAATGGAAAATAAGGAATGAACTCCAGCTTCTCATGTGTAACAGATGTTATTTTTTTCAGACTATCTATATTTTTCTCCTCATGTGAAAATTGAAACCACACAGTAAAGAGATGGTTCACACCACTATTCACAATTCAAATTTGCAGAATTCTTTTTAATGTTCAGTACTGACTGAGACCTTTTTTGAAATGTAGTTTTCCTTCAACAGAACATGGCAGTTCATAACCCTTAATTCACCAGATGTCTTCTAATTTTTGCCTCCAGCTCCCTGCAGGCTTGTGTTACATCCACAAACTCTTTTTTGCAGAAGGTTGTAAGAATATCAATTAACATCTAGCTAAGTAAATCCAATTGTTAAAAGCTATTATTATTGTAATCAAACAGACAGCTTTTCCCCTTTGGGTCATTTGGTACAAGGGCAAATTTAGCACTGTACTAATAACTATTGTCTTATCAACCAGAAGCAATGTAACCTGCTTCTAATTATGGAGAAAAGGCAAGCTCAGGAAGTACTTCCACGGTCCACATATATAAAATACAGAAACTTCAGAAATATTTAAGTTTGAGTACATTCTCTTCAAATCATCTCAATTGGTTGTCATCATAATTGTAACTTCTTATCTCTACTGCAGCAACCATTTCCCCTGGAAAAGGAAATTATGTTCATTCATTGCTTCCATGATGATGCTCTCCAAATAATGCATATAAAATTAGCCATGCTGTTTCCATAAACCTTTAACAACTTATTATCATAAAATGCAATTTAAAACTTCCTCCATAAAATAGCTGCTTTCTGAATGCATAACATTCAACAATTACTTGACAAACATCAGCCTCCTTGACTACGTTCAAAGCTACTTAGTAGCCAAGACCTTCACTGCCACATTTTATATGTCTGTGGCTTTTCAGTGAAGGCCACACACAGAAAGAATACATATTTTCTGTCTTTATACTGCATGAGGGCGTGTTGTGCATATGAAGTTTCAGCTTTATGGTAGAAGTAGAGAAGTAACGGTGTTTTTATCAAGCATGGTGCAACAGAGCAAAATTCAGCGCCTGAAGGTTCAGGATGGCCAAGCTTACTGTGAAAACAGAAGCAGCAGTGCATAATACAGCTATGAGAAATGTGCTTAGCTTTGCTGAAGACAGAGAATTAAATGAACATTAGGGATAAACCAAACTTAATCTGCCTGAGGCATGTAACAGCAGTATAGCTATAAGCCCATACAATATTTCTCACATATTCACCTGCTTTTTCCAGGAAAAAAAATTAATTTTGGTTTGATTATGTCAACTTAAAGTTTCTCCAACATTGTTGAAATATTTCATGCAGATCTTTTATTTATAAGCTCCTATACTTAAGATAATGTCTACTGAGGCTTTGAGCAACCTGCTCTAGTGGGAGGTGTCCCTGTCCATGGCAGGGGGGTTGGAACTTGATGATCTTTAAGGTCCTTTCCAACCCAAACCATTCTGTGATTCTATGATTCTACTTTTGAAATGCATCCATAATTTTGGATTTGCATCTCTCAAATCCTGCTACTTTTTTCCTTCCCCATAAATTCAGTCCTTTCTTTGCACATCATGTGGATGCCCCATCCCTGGAGGGGTTCAAGGCCAGGCTGGATGAGGCTTTGAGCAACCTGGGCTAGTGGGAGGTGTCCCTGCCCATGGCAGGGGGGTTGGAACTGGATGATCTTTAAATTCCTTTCCAACCCAAACCATTCTGTGATTCTATATTCTTTTTTGGACAGTCTCATCTGTAATTGCTTAACAGATTCATGGCTATTCAGCCTCTATTAGTAACACATTTGTCTTGGAATACTACCTATGTGGTACTTGTATTTCTATTTTAAGGAGGTTTTTTTAACCTCAAAGCAAATGTTTATTTAAGTAAGTAATTTACTCCTGTCTAGCAACAGTGCACACAAAAGTCCCTTCACTATCGTGTGTTTTATTACCAGGGCAAGCACTTTCTCTTTGTTAATAGCTAATAATAAGTATCCTCAGTGAACACTTAAGCAGAATGGCATTTCAGCTCTTCACCAATCCCTTCAATGGAACTGCCTGAAGATTAAGTTTCTATACTATGGAGGCAGAATAAAATTCCCTCTTTCAAGTGCCACATTCTTATTAAAGGAGGGGAGGAAAGACAAATGGGAAATGGTCTGTGGATATTGACTCTACAGTTATTCACATAACAAGAGACGATTTATTCCATGTTACAACACTACTCTAATGCTGAGCAAGTTCAAAGGTTGATATTGGGATAAGAATATTTCAAATTGAAAAGACTTTATTTAAATGTTCAGCTGTTTGACAGTTCAAGATTGGAGCAGAACCATGAGCTGTTGTTATGGGTGCATAGGCATTATAGAGTAGCTAACATTTAAAACATGTTTGCGCGTGGGCAGAAATATACAGCGCATGATTATCAGCTGTCAACTGCAAAGATGTGCAGTTCTTAAAAATGCTTTTATCAACATTGTGGAATCACATTATGAGCTTTCCTGTAACTGTTTGGCTGGCCTTTCTTTCCCCTCCCCTTTTGGCTACACAAAGTAACAGTACAGAAGTGCACAGATGAAATACAAGAAAAGGTCAAGAAAGAGGTAATGCAAAATTGTACTGGAATTGGAAGTTACACTTAAACTGAAAGGTCCCTCTATGTCCTGATGTTCCCACCCAATTTTTCTCAGGTGCTAGTCGGTGCACTTACTACAAATAGGAGGTATTTGTACTGCAATGCAGTCACCATTATAATTTGTTAGGGCTTAGAACCGCAGCATATGGAGTGAGCTTACTGTAATTTAACATTCAATCAAGTGCAACAAGACACAGCAGTTCATTGCTCCCCTTCTCTAATTCTAAATCAGCATGATTCAATTTATCTTTTCTTATCAAGACACTGATGCTTATTATCCATAACCATTACAGTTTCCCACACTTCTCTCCAGCTGGGCATGTTAAGGGCATGCAGAAGAAGTTAACACATTTCAGAGGTACTTCTGTGAAATGACTGTGTGATCTTTAACTCATCCTGTCAAGAAACATGCTGCCATTCTTGATGCTGACATTTCCAAGTTTATTTTTGGAGAGGAAAAGGGGAGAAAAGCACCATTTCATATATGTTGCAGCAACACAGCAAAGAACTTATTCAAACACATTACCAAGCAGCTCCTCCAGACACTCATTTTCAGGTACAGTACAGTCCACTGTGATGCAGTCAGTATGCTCCACTGTCTCACTGATACCAGTGTTCATCAGAGACACTTAATTACTCAGGACAACCCTTAAGGGAAACATATGGTCTAAAATACCACTAGTTAGAAACCTAGTCATCACTACTCCTTTATTCCAACACATACGTTCCATTATTTCAGATATCAAACAGATATAAACACAGATACTTTCTCAGTTCCTAAGAGCTGCTCACAGGTTGCTTGCAAAGAACTCTGAAAGAATTACTTGTGAGTTTTAAACCTATTATTCCTAAGAAACAGCAGAAAACACAGAACAGACTTCCACAAGACTCTGCAGCAGTAACACATCATACCAACTTTGTCTGAGATCAGTTTCAACCAATCTCAGACACGGGGGCTGACTTAGGAGCTAGACAAACAAGAACTGCAAACTAGATTTCACAGTCCTAAATGATGCAGAAACAGATGACTCATTCTCAATCAAGAAAAACAGAAAATAAGTAGAACATCAGAGTTCCATAGTGAGATAGTCCCTGAACAGTCTGGTTCCAGCTCTTTAAGGACCAAAAAACCCCAAATTTCCGTTAGAAACTATCCTTGTCATCTTTCCTGCAATGGATCACAAAGCAAATGTCTCCCAAAAACATACCCAGGGTTATTTCAGAGAAAGTCTTTTGCAACATATGTACAAACCTTTATAATGTATTTTTCCTCACACAGCAAGTCTGCCTTGTAGACATTTGCAGTACCACACTACACAAAATTCACAATTTCTGTTTCCAACTCCCAGCATGATGACATGTATTTTTGACTGTATTTCCAAAAGGATTTTGGTGACCAAAGAAACATATAAGCACTTAAACTGCTGAAGGTCACGTGAAAACCTTACCAGGTGCTTAACTGTTAGTTGAAATTAATAGGTAATAAGTACCTAACATGCTTGAACATCATGTGGGTCTTTTTAGGAGAGCCTTTTTCCCTCTTCAGGCACATAAATGCTTTGAAAAGCTGGCCCAGTGTCACGCAGCGCTTCCCACTCCAGCTTGTGTAATTTCAAGAACATCTAGTTGCCTTCTCAGTCACATATTCGCCTGAAGCAAGTGAATGGTTTTCAGTACAAAAAAACAGATCAATTTGGATTAATCAGATTCTCTCATCAGACACTGCATCCACACCAGTGAAGTGGAGGCAAACGTAGAGTACACCCCCAGTTAAAACAAATAACATTGTTCTTCTTTTTCTGCACAAAGAAAATTTTAAAAGCCCCACCACAACAAAATCAATAGCAAAATAAATACAGCTTTCAATAACAAAGCTGAGCAAAGGTTCACTACAGTTAGTCTCTGAAGCATAAAACGTCAAGACACTGGATCACGTGCCTGAATACAGGATGGCAGACTTCTTATCTTGCCTGGTAATTCCTTCTTCTAAAAATGTCTGTATAAGTCAAGAGAAAAAATGAAGGTAATAGGCAAAGTCAAGCTCTTCCTAGACTGGCTACAACTTTTTTGGAGCTCATTATGTGCTGTTGTGCAACATCTACAATCCATAGGACAAAAAAAAGATGCTCACAAGACAGCTTGGGCAAAGCCAGATTTCCTTTCTTCATGTTCTTTTCTTCTCTGGTGCAAGTGCTCCTTATTTTTGGAAGATTCAGCCTTATAAAGCTGTACCATGGGTCATTTTGGTGCTTATTTGCTGTTAATTTAATCTCTTTGCAATGAAAGTATTTGCTGAAATAACACAATAACATTTTTCATGGGTTTTTTTTTTTTCCCTTGAAAGGGTATTTCCATGTTTAAGATTAATGCAAATATTTTAATTGTTGTAATTAGATATCTAAATTCAATCTACTGTCTTAATTGCAAATGTGCTTGAATGGGATTCTGCAAGGTACTGAGATCTCTACCGTGATACAAAAACTATTAAAACTCAATGCTATCCACTGACAGAACGCAAAAAAGTTATGTAGGTGTGCTGGCTAGATAAGAGGCAGATTACTCAGCAGTCTGCATGGTCAGACGCTAATGAAAAATGTATTAAAGGGGGGAAGAGGAACAGTTTGGGGCTGTTTTTGTTAAATCTGAACTTTCAAATCATCCCATTAGAGACTCAGTCTAATGAGTGTTCATTTAACAGACAGTATATGAAAGGTTGTAACGATGATATGTCTTCTTTGGAACTTCAGATGTCCCTGATTGCCACGCAGTAATATAACCTTTACTCTCAAGTGAAGGATATATTGTTGAACAGAGATAGCAAATCAGCCTTCAAAGGCAATGAAAGGCAGGCATAAAGCGATTTCACAACTGTCCATTCGTAGGGCTCATATACCTTCCAACCATGTTGTACTTTGCCACTGTCACTGGTACAGCATGGTACTATTTGAATCCTTAGGACTGCTGGCTGATGATGGAGCTATATTAGTTACAAGGAGCAAAAGGGATTATTTTTTCCCTGCTCATGCTGAATATTTTTCTAACAGACATTTTCTACCTTTTAATGCCCATTAATTGCAATCTCTTGACAACAGAGCTAATTCAGGCAGCAGCCCTCTTCCCAAAAAGTTCATCTTTCAACTGGGAAGCAATGGAGCACAACACCCTTATAACCAATACACTTCTCCCTGGCAGGGTTGTCTTTTACTGGCAACAAAGGCAATGATAAACATCACTCTAACAGATATATAGCTTACTACAAAGACTTCTGTTTATGTTTGGCAAGTTAGAAAAACTACCCAGCTATTTCATTTCATTACAGGACTTTGTTTTCCCACTGTCATGAAGGCAGACTCCTCATAAGGAGTCTAATGGCACTGAGCAAATACTTCCCAGCTCAAGCCCTTTTTTCATTGTTGCCATCACAGGGGCCAAAGCTGATGCTTCACTTGCACTGCTTTCACACACCTGACAGCCTGTGTCTATGTTCATAAAAAGGAGATACTTGTTTCCATGGTTTTTTCTCTGCTCAAACCTCAGATCATCTGGAAATTCCCATACAATCAAGGTGACACCAAACAACTAATAACCACTTTCTCCTTCCTTCCTTCCTTCCTTCCTTCCTTCCTTCCTTCCTTCCTTCCTTCCTCTTCCTCCCTTCCTCCCTTCCTCCTTTCCTCCCTTCCTCCCTCCCTTCCAGATGAAACCCAGGTAGTGTTTGAGAAAACTCACTGGCATAGTTCTCACTGTTTTAGGAAGCTTTTAAAGGAAATTTGTAAAAGTAACTTTCAAAAACTCTCTTAACTGTAACTCTCCTAATCGGTTGGTTAGTTTAACTTGCTTTTCACATATAAATTAGAGAAACATATCATCATGGTCATGACTCTGAATTTTTGGGGAATTCTTTCCTAATCTGAGATTATATTTAGGCACCAGTTTTTCAATCTGGATATCACCTAGTTCAATTCTTTTTTCTTTTCCTCTTCTAGTGAAAGACAGTGCCATTCTATTATATTTTATGTATATGTATGTATGTGTATGTATATCTATATCTATGTCTGTATCTGTATCTGTATCTACATCTATAAATTTTATCCTAAAATACACATTTTAAGAAACTTTATTTTCATTTGTACCTTCTTCTATATTAAATGTACATGGTACTTTTTATTGAAAACTGAAATTGCCATATTTATCAATTCCCTATTTCAATTTAGACATCCAGTGGCAACATCAATAAATGAGATAAATGATCCTCCCCTCTGCTTTGCATGCATGTGCATTCAGTTCCTGAAACCACATAGTATCACCACTATTAAGAACCTATCCTGTCAGATGTCTGGGGGAAATCTTTCCTTCAGCACTGTGTACTGAGTTATATTGCTTGGCCCGCCACCAGTGATTCTTAAATTGACTGATCATATACATCTTGCAGTATCAAGCATGTTGTATTTGCATTTTAGTAACACAGAGTATACCGATTCATTTCGCTACATCAGACAATATTTGGATTTTTCAAATTACATTTTTTTAAGGAAGACTATAAATTTCCTTCTTAAATGCTATTTCTAGCAAATACCTGCCAACTTAAATCCAGAAATTCACCATGAGGACACACAGACATCTAAATGCCACTATTACTACAACAAATTATTTTCTGATAAGTTCCAGGATGCATTGGAGAATTAAACACTGGCTTAGTTTCTCAAATAGGACATGGTCGAATGAAGCCAGAGCCTTTCCCACAGCAGGAGTTGCTATTGTGGAGCTGAAATGCAGGCAGAAAAGAATAACCATACAGCACTGTGAGAGAAATAAACTTATGAGATTTACAACACAGAGCATCCCTTAATCAACAGGAAATAGAGACTTATGCCTATGTCCTAAGAGATATGCAACAACACGGGATGATAGCATTCAGATACCTATAAGATTTTGCTTCTGGGTTACTGAGATAGTAAATTTTTTTAGCTGAAGCACTAAAATTAATTTATGTCAAAAAGAAAGCATTCAGGAAATAGATACACTCATCTAACTAGGAATTTTCCTGGGACTAGGATAACAGTTCTGTATCTGCTCTACACTGGTAGCAATACAGTGAAAGAAAACAAACAGGCAGAATACTATTGTGAGTTTTTATCAATATAACTGGACCTAATTTACAGTCCTTCTGGGACAGTGGCTTCAGGTCCTTAAGGTTATCACCAGAATAGTTTAAATCTTTTTCTAAATGGCTCCAGTGAATTCAAAGTTGTGCACTAATTGAAACAGACAATATGACTTTTTCTGTTCATCTGTATTCTAGAACTTCAAGCAAAAACTTTTCTTCATCAAATTGTACCACTTATGATGTATGTGAAAACTCGAGGTCTAAGATATTTAAAAGTATCCCTGTAAAGTGTTCTTCAGATGAGGTGAAAGGACTACTTCTGTTTGACAAAACAGACTCTTTAAAATGTTATTCTAATGGATAAGACCCTGCATTAAAATTACATTTCAGCTTTTATGATCAGGCATAAACATGCTAAAGGAGATGATACACATTTTTGTAGCTAAATTGTGCTTGTCATAGAGGCATCAAAGGAAAAAACCTATACTGCTTTCTATAGATTCTTTTAATTCAAAACCCATCAATCAGTATTCCAGTTCAGTGCCTGAATAATGCAACCTTTATCTGATGAAGGTATGAAGTGGCAGTTGAAATTACAAAATTTTTGCCACAGAATAAATACAATTAAGTTATACATTACAGTTACAGATATTAATGCACAGCTCATGCAGGGAATTCAGATCCTGAAAAAAATCTTTGAAGAGAAGACTTATGCAGCCTTAATGGCAATGACAAAGCACTTAAACCGGATTCAGGTTTTCAATCTACATTAAAGTTAGCCCCAGAGGAAGCATGCTTTAGTGGATAATATAAAGGGTTATACTCACTAACTTGCTCTGACTAGTGGCTTATTTCATGACCTTGGCCAAACCACATTGTTCCCTAAGTCTTTCTGATTTTACAAAGGCTAATGATTTTTACTCGCTTCCTTGAAGCCTCTGGATAAAGAACATTGAATAAGTGCCCAGGAGAATTAAGGAATTAATAAGTTCAATATATCCCATTCGGAAAATCAAGGTCAGCTTTATCCATTTTCTATTATTCCTCTACAGCATAATTTTTCAGAATGCAAAGCACTTTAATAAAAGTGAGTTCTCAAGCCAGTAGGATCCACTGGATGATTTTTTATTATTATCAAACTCAGTAACATGATCACTAGTGACATTATCAAGTCTCTAAGAGCCAAGCCAAAGTTCTTAGTTAGAAAGGAGGAAGACTTCTAATTAATAAAGTAAGTAACACCTTCATCCAACTCCATCAGCAAAAGCAGATGGAGTAAGAGAAACAAGAATGACTGAAAACAGTCATTGATCAAAAAGAAGAAGAAGAAAAACAATGGCAGAAAGCCAATTATTTTAACTCTAAAAGGTTGATTAAAAACATATTTTTGTGCATCTTTGTTTAAATTGAAGGTAAACACGAAATGTACTAAACTGGCATAACTGCAGGCTACATGTATGTCCTCACGTACCACAGCATTTGCAACCTGTCCCTACTGTTCTGTGAACAAGATGTCAGATATGTTCCTTCACTGAGAGGTGAGTGAAAGAATTCTCCCTTCTCTCGGGTGTCAACAAAAAGTTTGTTCTTGCAGATTTCTGTTTTGGCATGATCAGCTAAGAAATGACGTTAAATAGTAAGTGTTTAGCCAAAAACCGTATGTACAACTACTCAAACTTCCATTCCTTCTCTGTAAGGTTCAGACCTCAACAAGCAATCAAATTTTAGAGTCAGAAGCCAAAGCTCTAATTAACTCCATGACCCTGAGGTAGGTTTGGTTATACTTAGTTGTATCTGACCTGGCAAGAAATCTTATAAGCTAGGGATATCACAGATAGCTTACTGCCATTTGATACTGGGGGAGGACAACCATTAACAACCGCGCAAATACTGTTTGCTGAGCCCATTTTACAAATAACACTTTTCGATCCTGTCCTCTCCTGCTGTACACATCTCTCCTACTACTCTGGCCACTTCTTAGTCAATTCTCTGCCCAGCAGCTGATGACCATCTTCACCCAGCTGAATCCCCAAGTCCTGCAAGCCATCTTACACACTGACAAGAAGCGTATTGCCCTCCTCCAACTTGCTTTTAGTTGTCATAATGTGACTACTCACGGTTTTGCTGAGCGGAGCCCCAAGCCCAGTGAGATAGCACCTCTGACAGTTTTTGCAGTAGCAGCCATCACTGAATACATTTCAAGTGATTAATTTTCTTAAAAATAAAAATAAACCTAGTGAGTGCACATGTGCTAGCAAGTTAAAAATAATAATAGGTGTCTGTGACCATGGTGCTTCTGTCTGAATCCTTCAGGGGAACTCAGTTGCTAAGAACAACTTATGCAGCTTGCCATATTCCTATGTGTTAAACAACAACCAAATAACTATAGGCAAAAGTCCCAGCTGTCAAGCATGAGGAGTGTAGGGGCTGATCGGGGGAGTACAAGGCAGTTTTCTCCTGTGTTATATATGCATATTAGATCATTTAAAAAGAAAATGAAAGTGAGGCAAGGACAGAGTGGGAAGCATGCTACCATCTCTTCAAAATACCATGCCAAAAAATTTACAGAAAGAAATCTGTTTGACCAGTAGCTCTGTTATTTATATAGTGCTCCTAACAGTGCTTTACAGGAGAATCTTTCCCGAGGAGGGTGCACTGCCAGCTCTTGTAGCTAGCAAGAAGGCTGAACTTTGTTCAGCTACCCATATAGGATTTCTCTTCCAGGCAGGTCTCAGATCCAGTGAGAGGAACTGGAGGCAAGTGTGAGAAGCAGCATCCATGACTCCTTCCCCAGAAACAGCATTTGGGCCTTGTTCTTCCATCTTGTCAGTCTAGGCTCTTTTTATGAGATGCTTTGTTTCAAACTGCCAGTAATCAATATTGATTTGTAGGACAGAGGCAAGAAAAGCCATCTTTGTTTCTTCATACACAAATAAAGACTGCAGAAGTTACTTAGGCTTTTAACAAAAGTCTTTTGATTTTTCATGACTTGACTTTATTTCCAGGGTCTTACTACTCAGCCATAAAACTTATCCCTGGGTTGAAACCTGGCACACAAACCATGAGCTCAGAGCTTTGGTTTTTAACATACACATTGGAAAACCTGAAGAAGACACCTCCCTCCCCCCATTCCCAGGGTTCAGCACATCCTATACATGGCATCCCAACTGATTTTACTAGTGGCTTTGCAAGGAAAGGATGCTGAGAACAGAATAAACATGACGATTAGGAGAGGGCACCTTTTCTTCATTTTCCCAAACTTGTACTCGTGGCACAGGAAGGAAACGTTATTTTGACATTTTGAGTTTGTCTCCATGTATGTAGTATATAACCAATAAACAGAGCAAACAGAATAGTTTCTAAGGTTTGAAGTGGATAATAAGTCAAAATTTTAAAGCTGAAATGTGACAGGAGGCAGGTCAGTATAACTATCAAGGCACAGACTCAAGATAATGCTGAGGATACAGTGTGTCAGTGGTCTGCAGACTTACAATTATGCACATAGGGCTTTAAAAATAATTGTGTTTACAGCATCTGCATTGTCTCTTGGCTCTGTATGATTTAGGAAAGCATTTGAAGGTATAAGTTTTACTGCCTATCAAAATATTGATTTGTAAACAAAAAAATTCTCTTTGTGGACCTTAACACAACACTCTTTAAAAGGTCATGAAGCATCACAGAACTCTATCGAGTCAATATTTCTTGTTCTATTAATTCCCTACTTGGCCAATTCTTTGACTGGTTAAATTTAGTGTCTGTAAACCTCCTAGTTGCATATTTCCCTGAAAAGGCTCAAAAGAGCTATTTCAGGCTGATGGATAAACACGTGCTTAGAGAATTCCTAATATGGCGTTTACAAAATACACACACACTGAAAAAGAAGTTATTTAAACAAATAATAAGGGATGGGCATAAACAAAGCATCATTGTGAAAACCTGTACAATTATATGTGCATGGCGTTAATTAATTATGGCCTTCTGTGTAAAGGATGGTCTCATCTTATAATTAATTTTCTCTGAATGTGCCTAGCTCTGCATATCTACAGCAACAGAACCATCTTTTTTTTTATTTGTTCTTAATGGACATTAATTGTTGATCATCATGATACAGTTTCAGTCACTTCTGCATCGTACCAAAATGCCTCAGAACTAAAATCAATGAGCATGTCAAATCTCTCACCAAGAGCTTCTGGCACATGCTCTGATTTTAGAAGGTGATTGTATGCATTCAGTCACATGCATTCCTCGTAAATCCACCACTAGGCATTTGGAGATGTAAGGTAAAGCACTGAGTACCTGCTTATAAGTTGAACATCATCCCTTTAGTACTCTGAGGGAGAGAATAACTTCCAGTTGGAAAAACAATGTCGTAATGGACTTAAAGATGATCATGCATGTGCACAAAGGAACTGAAATTATGTTGCTCACACAGATGATTTTGAGTGGTTGTGAGGGGTTGATGTGAGAGTAATAACGCTTTATTTTTCTTGTTTTTATAGAATCTTTTATATATACATAAAATATATAGATAATAATAATGGTTTTATTAATGTTGATGCGATGTGGAGACTAAGAAAGTACACAAAAATATGTAAAATCCAACCTATTGCATAAGTATTACATAATATCACTACAGAACAATGTTTTAAGCACAAAGATTTTCAAATTTCACCTTCAACATGACATCATTCATAGTGTTTCATCTAGAAATCCTTACAGCAGAAGCAAGTACATAAGCAAATGTCTTCAGCCCAATAAATTGTGCTTGAAATGAGTCACATGTTTTAGAAAGCCACCCTCTGCCTATTTAAAGATTTCAAACAATGATTACCGGTTTCCCTGGGTAACTCTACAGTTAAGAATGCAGCTATCTTCCTATGCACATTCACATAGGAATTCACCTAACTTCAGGTTTCAACCACTGCAGTTCCTTGAGCCTTCGTATGATGTCTGACTGAAAACCCTCTCAACATCTCCTGTAGGTATAGATCAAGATACTTCCTTTCCTTCTCTTAAATGAGCTCCTTAAGTATCACGCAAAGGCATTTTAAGAACTCAGCTCCCAAAAACCCTCAAGGTTTTTTAGTTTTTTCTTTTTTGATCCTGGTATAATTTTTCAGCATTTGTGGAATTTTACATCAAATTCTAACAAAGTGAAAGCATACAGAAGACATCAAAAGATCAGTAAATCTTCAATTTGTTTATTTCTGAGTTGCAGTTCTCGATCTTAATACTTTTCTAGTAAAATTTTTAATAATATCCCCATTTAAAAAAATAAAAAGACAAGAGAAAGAAAAGCAGGGAGTTTTGGACCCCTGATCACCTCAGTTATTCTACCTGTACCATCTGTAAGTTATCTTGACTAATTAAAGCCAAAGAATTTAAAACCTTAACTTATATTAATTTGCTTTGACTGCTTCCTTTAAATTCCGATAAAGTTCTACTGCACATTCAAATTTTCCATTCAGACACATTCTGAATGTGCTTATTTGCATAACTGAAATCTGTGCTTTTCCCCACAACAATGTAATGCTGCTGGAGGAAAAATACCTTTCTAACACAAACTGCTATCTTTCAGAGTAAATAAAAAAATCATTTTTAGGGTAGGATTGATACTAATTATGATTGATTTTGATTACTTTACATTTGCTAAACTTGCTGCAAAATTAAAACAAAAATATGGAAGTGCAGTTGAGATAAGTGCAGCTTTGGTATATA
>NW_010116788.1:0-630 GCF_000699245.1 Pterocles gutturalis
GAGCTCTTTTGTCTCGGCCTCGTAAACAAGTGGGAAAGAGGAATGTGTTGCCGCTGATGAACTCGGAATTTTGCAGCGATCCGCCCGGCCAGATCCCGGCTTTACCAGCAGCAGCGTCAACTGTCAAAATCAAATCTGATGCTAATAGCTTCGGTACTAAATAAAATGAGAGGCCAGATAACATCAGTGCTTGATAAATGGTAATGAGTGTCTAACCTAGGGGAACAGAAGGGCTGTGGGGCTCTTTAATTCAGTATTGAAAGGCTAGCTGGGTACTGCAGGCTCTAGCAGATGTTAGTATGTGTGTGTTTTGATTTTTGACTTGTATTGGACGTTTATTAGGCTAACCAGAGCCACCCCACGCATGGCCACTTGGTCCAGGCACCATCTGGCACAAGCAGGGCAGCGTGCAAGAATAGGGCCTCGCTTCGGTGCTGAGGATCCACAGGCAGCATCTACCATATGGACCCGGAGCTAATGTAGGTTAAAGCAAGACAAGCTGATCTCTGCTTTTCACAGCTCTGCCAAACCTCTCTGCCATCCTGGCGCCCAGCACCTTGGCGGCTGGGGAAGCACTCCCACCTCTGCCTTCCCCAAAACCCGGCAGGAGGGGTGAAATACCCCCCACAG
>NW_010116788.1:661-1531 GCF_000699245.1 Pterocles gutturalis
CCAGTCTGTTCGACCACCCTTGGGTCAAACTTTGCACCTAGTTTTGCTCATTCCCGGCAGGAGAAGTCGCTCCAGCTCTCCACGTGTGTCCCCCCTGTCCAAAGCCAAATATTTTCAGAAGCTCGAGTGAGTGGTGCAAAACAGACATAAAATCCTCATGGAAACTCCAAGGCATTATTGTGATTGCAGGTATAAAAAGAGGCCGTAATAAAATAATAACCGGGGAATATAATAAACCACCTGCTGCATGTTGACACACACGCACACATAGTTCAGATAAAAGAAAAAAAAAAGTTGCGTTATTAGCACCAAACAGCTGAGCCTGAAAGTCGACGGAGAGCAGATTAGAAGCACAACTCCTGCAGACTTTCCTGTGCCCAATGCACCATCCTGGGTCACTTTGGAGAGTGACAGCCCAGTGACCTCCCTCAAGACCCTTGGCTCATTTCGAGGGGCACATCCCCATCCTTCCCACCCTGCTCCCCATCTCTCCAGCTCCCTCACTCCAGGTCAGGGTGCTTTCCCCCCCTTTTTCGTGCCCCATTTGCTGATGGTTTATCTCCAGCCTGGCCCGGCTCAGCATACGCGTGGCCAGGCCAAACGCAGCTCACTAACGAGACAACGTTAATTAATTCCAGGCTGGTGAAAGTTGCCAGCCTGCCCAAGCCTTCCCCCCCACCCCGAGCCCCCATGCCAGGCTGCCCTCCTCCGATCCCGGGGATGAGTGGGACGCCCAGCGCTCCCCCAGGGGACGTGCCCAAGCCTCCCACAGCCCCTTTTTTGCCACCCGTGACCTGCTGCTCTAAGGCTGCAGACCCTGAGAAGGTGGGGCTGCGAAGGGCTCGGGGGAACCAACACAAACCCAGCCGG
>NW_010116788.1:1562-2219 GCF_000699245.1 Pterocles gutturalis
CCGGGAGCACCTGCCTGGTGCCACACAGGGATTTTGGAAGGGGACACACTGGAGCTGGAGGCTGCACCACTGGGCACACCAGGTGTCCTAAGCTATCCCCTAAGGCAGCACAAAGCCACAGCCAGGCTGGCCTGGCTTCCTGCCTCTTCCCCTGCCCCCTAACCTAGGGGGATAAGCCCCTGGCCCCAGCCCTTCTGTGGGCCTGGGAGCAGTGCGGGTGCCTGGAGCCCCCCCTTTACTCAGGGCCAGCCGCTGCCCACCCACCTCCCACTTCTCCGCACCCATTTTGGAGGGAATGAGGGTCCACAGAGGCGGGGAGCAGCGCACTAGCACCTCCGTGCCCTGCAGCCACCTTCCCTCCAGGACCCCTCCTGCTGGCTGTGGGGTGCCGAGATATTCCTGGCAAAACCTGAGCCCTGCGGGCTGCTCTGCACTTTGATCAAATTTGTTGGTACGATTTTGTGGCTCAGTGCAGCATCCCCAGCGCCTGTGCAAGTGAGATATTTTATTGCACACCTTGTGCACCTTTCCTGGGAGCTGTTCTGCTTTCGGGGTCCGCATTTTGAGTCTGGATCCCTTCATTAGCAACTGGCCCATCGGCTCAGCACTCACCAGCCCTTACAATTGGATCACAGAATCATAGAGTGGTTTGGGTTG
>NW_010116789.1:0-262 GCF_000699245.1 Pterocles gutturalis
CAGAGCTGACCAGATGCCTGGGAGCCCATGAACAGATGGGGGCTGCCCTGCCCAGACCGGGACTGGGGGGACAGTGGGTCTGGGGACAGGGTGACAGCTGTGTGGGGACCCAGAGCAGAGTGTCTGTGTTTAGAGGTCTCTCTGACACATGCCGGGGACTACCTGTGTCCCCACCAGGTCCCTCAGTTGAGACCACTGCAGGGTTACTGCTCTGCTCTGCACCCGCTCGGGTTCTGCACGGCCACTCCAGCCTCCTGCCTGG
>NW_010116789.1:411-2736 GCF_000699245.1 Pterocles gutturalis
GTGTGGGATGTCAGGAGTTGGGAAAGCCGAGGAGGTGGTGAACATCCTTCTCCTGGTGTTTGCTGCCACCTCGCGGTCTGCCTCGATCCTCATTTTTGTGTTGGAAGGGGCAAAAAGCAGCAGCTTCCTCCCCTGCTTTCACCCACCACTGATCATTACCCGTGTCGCCCCTCGATCAGTTTTGTCCAGGATGAAGCAGCACGCTTGATTAATCTCTTCTTAACCCAGGGGCTCGTCTAGACCTTGCTCGTCCTTGCTGCACTTTCTGGCTCTTTTCCAAGCCAGGGGCAGCAGAGCGCTGGGGCCTTTTTGTGGGATTTTTCGCAGGGCCACAGTGGTATTCCCCGAGCTGGCCATTTCCTGGAATTATCCGTTATGGCTCTGCCATCCCTCTGCTCGGGTAGGAGCTGGTCCGTAGCCTGGTGCTGCTCACACCGAGGCAGGGCTGCTTCGTGTTTGCTTCACGTTTGCTCTGCGTTCGCTCTGCATTCGCTCTGCGTTCATCTGTGTCAGACTTCACCTGCCACCTTCTCGCCCCAGCGCTCAGCTCCGTTGCAAATCCTCCGTCAGCCTCGGTCTTAGGGAAATAGGGCAAGGATATTAAGGGCGATTAAATTAGCATCACTGGTGGATTTTGTCTCTTTGCTAGCACTTCCTTTTCTCGATGAGTTATGAGGACATCGCATGGCAGAGGGCTCGGCCAGATCCTGGCCACAGAGAAAAATGACTGTTGAGAGCCCAGGGATGCCTGCCCCTGCATCCTGTCCCATAATTGGTTCTTAAATATGTGAGGATCTTCCCTCTTACCCCATGGCAGCTGAGTTTATTCGGAAGCTTAATCCACCTTTGGTGAGAGCGCTCCTGCAGCAGCCCCGGCACACGCTCCCTGCATCCCTCCTGGAGCTTCACCGCAGCTCTGAGCTGGATTTTCCTTTACCAGAGCTGTGTCAGCTCTTCCCTGGTATGTCGTAATTACACACGCACCCACTAATTCAGCACTCGGGAATGCTGCCTACAAGCGTGCCCAATTCAGATGTCATCCGCAGTCCTCTGGATGTGCTCTGCATCGCCAGTGTCCTGTAGCCGCTTCAGGCTCTCTCTACTCTTCTACAAATTCCTCAGATTTCTCTTGTTCTCCTCCCTGTGTTCTTCCATCCAGCAGCTGGGGGCTCGGCCTTTGCTGTTTGCTTGCTGGGACACAAGTTTGTTCCTGCAAGATGTCACCATACTCCTGGCAGCCTTTGCACAGGCTGCAGGGCCGTGTGAGCTTCCTCGGGGGCTTGCTGAAGTCCCGCTTGGAGACGTGGTTTGCATCTGCTCTGAGCTGCCGGCAGAACATCCTTAAACAGCCTTTGTGCTGCCGACAAAAGCTGAACTCTTGTAGCTACTACCCCTCTTAGTTCCGCTTTAACAAACTTCCTAGTTTTTTCTGTAGTTCCCTGTTTTAAATTCACCACTGCAGCCGGGGTTTGGCTTTCAGTGCTGCTGCAGGAACGTTCAATCCAGGCTGGGGAAGAGCTCGCTGCGAGCAGCGTTGGGAGCCAAGTCGAGGGCTGTGGGTTCCTGAGTAGCTGCTCCAAGAAGTAATCATTTTTGGTGTCTAAATTTAGTCTCAGCATCACTCTCCGACATGCTGTTTGCCCAAAATACATCCCGAGGGGTGCGGGGAGTAACTGAACTCTTGGTTCCCGACGCGCCCATGGGCTCTGGGCTGGCTGGAGAGCAGCACGCTCGCAGGCAGCCCCCTGGGGCCAGGAACCCTGTCTCGGGGCGTCCCCTCCTGCCCAGATGTGGAGGTTCACTCTGCAGGGGTTTGGTGTGAGATGCTGATGAGGATCCCGGTCCCTGATTTGCCCCTTGGTGTCCTTTTGCTCACAGCCTCCGCTCCCTGGCATGGCCTGCTGCCACGTCCCCTGTGTGTGCCACCACTCCAGTTCATCGTGTCTGGGTCTGGGGTGATACTGGGGTGCAGATGATGAAATGCTGATGGGGAGATGGGTGAGGAAATGCAGCCTGGGCGTGGGGGAGCACATCGGGGCTTTCCCTTAAAGGCTAGATAGTGGGGTTCAGCACAGCTTGGGCTGGGGCTGGGCTCCAGAGGGATGCAGACCCCTCTCCCACGGCGTGTTCGCAGCCAGCCCGGGGTGGCCGCGCAGGGAGCGTCACCTCTTGGGCTGCTGGGGCTGTGGGAGTCACAGACCTCTCCATTGCACCCCACATCCCACTCTACAGTCCAGAGACACTGGTGGGTGCAGGTGGGGTGGGTGTCCCAGCGTGTCCTGGAGCGTGGGACACTGTGCTGGCACCAGGGAGGGCAGGAGGGGG
>NW_010116790.1:0-34342 GCF_000699245.1 Pterocles gutturalis
TGGAGGTGAGGCTGACTGGTCTATAGTTAGGACTCTTAACAGCTTTACATTTGAGGGATTAACATTAATGAAGAAAGAGAGTGAAGGGTAACTAGATCCCAGTTCCAACCACAAATGTTACCGAGCTCACCCACCACTGCTGAGCCCTGTGCTTTTCCCCAATATTTTCTGTCTCGGGAGATGTAATCCCAGATCAGAGCGCTATAGAGCTCCACCAGCAAAAGGGGTGAGATGCTACTGGGCAAGAGAACGTAAAACTGGGAAACAACATTTGTCCTCCTTAGTATCTCCTTCTGTTGTTTTCTTTCTGATTTAGCGTTCTTTATTCCATGAAGCAGTTGGAGGCAGTGCCTCACAGTATGAACTGTCTAGCCTAACTGGAGGAGGGACAACCGGTGCACTATTTGGAGATGCAGATTCTTCTTTGCTGCACTCAGATTCAGACTGTGATTTTCATTAGCTGCAACATGTTGTCTCCTCTTCTACTTTTCAGGTACAGCCCATGGGAGAGAGTTTTCATTAGTATGCTGCACAATGTAAGCCCAGTCCTGAAGTTCCTGTGGGCTCATGTAATGCAGCGTTCCCACTTCCTCTTTGCTGTCTCATTTATTGCAGGTCGTTGGGAAGCCCAGTGCAGGGTGATGGAGGAAGTAGTGCAAGTCAGTTGTTTTGTAATCACAGAATAGATGATCTCCATTTTCTAACTGGCCTTTGAAATGTTCTTGACCTCCTATTGGGGTATGTGTGTGGTATTCCTCTCATATTTGTTTCTGATGGGTCTGGAATTTTTCTAATAAAAGGATGAAAGAGAAAATTCAAATGAAGTCTGAAGGTGCAGATTACTGTTGTAGAAGTAGAAGCTCACAAATGGAGAAACACCATGTGGTTGCAAGGTGGTTTTTTTCTCTTTCCATATTTACCCTAAAATATACTGTGGTCACATTGTGGAGTATTGTTGCAGTACTGTTATTTTTGCATTCAGCTGTCTTCTGTTTACCACTTTTTCCTACATCTGTGTTCTTTTAGAAATTTTGGTCTGTTTGTGTGTGTGAGCGAGAGCAGTTCCCAGAAACATTTTGCACATGTTGGAGAATGAGAATTAATGGCATGCATGATGCTGTGATTTTTTCCACATTTCCATCTTTAGAGGAAATGCTCCTGGCCTGTGTGCGCTTTGTTCCACCAAACCATTGCACAGGAGTTGGAGCCAGTCTCAGGCTTCACATTCTTGGTTTTCAGTTTTTGCTCTTTCTGGTGGGTTTGAACCACAGAGCCAAGGTTGCAGCACAGACACAGGTAGAGGTTATGGTACCTCGGGTCATTCTGTTGTAACACTGGAGAAGGAAGTGGCTTGGGGCATTACTGTTTTGTTGGAGAAGGGCAATGAGTAAGTCAGACTTCTGGCTTAATTTGGTGTCCTGTGGTGGCACTAAAGCTGTGCAACTCCACTGCTCCTTGTAAATTTGCTGTTCATGAAATTCAAAGCTACTGCCTTCATAGGATAGGAGGTCATTCTGTAATTAGTATCTGTCACTCTTCTAGCGAGAGTCTAGATTTCTACTTTCTGCGGAGTTTAGAGATGCTGGTATTCTGGTTATTGCCTTTTAAAACAACTTATTTTGAGGCTGACCACTTGTATTCTTATATATATATATATGATGTCAACATTACAAAAATTATTTTCTAGAAACAAATTTTGTATAATGAGGATTAGAAATGGTTATTGACATCTGTGTAAGCAGATAGCTATGAAGAACTCTAGATAAGAGGAGTTCTGTGTATAATGAATCAGAGAATTAAGAGAAAAGCTGAACTTACATTTCATAAATATGTAGTATAGTAGTACTAATAAATGTGTTTTTATGATATTAAACCAATTTTAAAATATTACTCGTTTTCTGATAAAGTTTTTATCTTAGGCATTATTTTATTTGTAATTTTTTAGTCTTAATGGAAAAAGATTGAGCTTCCATGAAGGCAGCCTGCAGAATCCCAAGAATAAAATAAAACAGCGGGTCTATTTTGCATAAAGGTAAAACCTTGACATTTCAGGAGTTTTGTCTAGTTTCATTTTTTGACCATTGCTACCCAGTAAGGCTAGTGTTTGAGCCAAGTTTCTAAGTAAAATGCATTTTTCAGTCATAGACAGAGAAAAGTAACTTTTCTGAAAAGCAAGTAAGGAATTTATGTCCTGAAACTTCAGTTTTGTCGGGAGTGGAGACTGATCATAGTGGTCTATGTGGCAGCATGGACATAGTAAGAGAGCTGCAGTGAAACCTGTTCTGGCTATTGCTTGGTGGGATGGTCCTGGCTGAAGGGCAGCAATAGTTGGATAAGGTAGAGGTCACATTTTGGTGGAGTTGGGAGTCCTGTGTTCCCAGAGGCTGTTCTTGACAGTCGTGGCAAGGTGAAAGGGAGATCTGTGTGTAACCTGAAGAAGGATGCTTACTGCTTGAGTCATGACAAAGAGAAAGAAGACTTGGTAAGTCACAGAGACAGTTTGCTGCTCTGGATTCAGGAAGGAAGCTAGTACATGGTAAAACCAAAACTGGAAGCAGATTCATCGTGACTTATCTGGACAGCTGTGGTTAAAACCACGATGTGCATCATTCAGATAATGTATTTAGATAATGCACAGCAGTCAGAGATGCAGATTATGGTGACAACTCCTTTTCTTGAAAACCCCTGATTTTGTGAACTTGTGCATAGGCAAATTTGGCGTGAAAAAGGCTTCTCATCCATGGAGGACTCTCAGATGTTTCTGCAGAAGAACATCTGTGGTTGGCAAGGACTTTCCTTTTTTTTGATGCCAGCTGGTCATAGCCAGAATTTATGTGGTGAAAGTTTTTTGTATCTTTTTTTAAAGTAGGTAGTCTCTAGGTAGGGGCAATTCTTTGCTTCTCCGCAGGGGCAGGTCATTTTTGAGTGATAACTGGGGAGAGCCTTCTAGAGAGCTCTGAGAGCCCGTGTGGAAAGCAAAGCCACACATGATTCCCCAGCAGTTGCTGTAAAGGTGTAACACGGAGGTAACACATCTTGTGATGTGCTGTTTTCATGATGGTGAGCTCAGCCTATCAGTTGAGGAACATGTTCTAGAATTATAACAATCACTGGGGTTCTAATAACAGAGATCCCCATCAAGCACTGTCAGTATCATGAGCTACAGTAGGTTGGGTTTATACACTCTAAGACAGGCTTAAAGTGAGTGCTAATCAAGAACATGATGATTTTTTCCCTTGGTTAAATTATAGCTATCATAATCAAGTTTGAGAAAATATTTTAGTGGAAAGATTATATCTGCTTTAGAGGAATGGATCAGGATCCATAAGTATAGCTGCTACTGTCTGTTGGAGTCTCAGTGCTAATTGTTCAGCAGTAGCCACTGTGAGATGAATTAGACTTGTTCATCTAAGTTATCTTATCCAGATCCCTTGCTAATCTCTATAGGCCTCAGGAAGATCACTGCTCTAGCTGGATATGTATGGACATGGCCTTTCTCCAGGTACCATTTCTTTGACATTATTTTATCTTCTGTTGCTCCTAAGGACTGCAAGAGACTCCTTGAGAGGGGATTGGTTTTGCTTATCACTGTTGTACCAGAATATCTAACAAGGTGCTCATGAGGCTTATGGTGACTTTGATCTCAGAAATAATTTCCTTGGATATTTTCCCATTCTTTAGGTCTGGAAAGATTCAGGTGTTGTGTATTAGCCACAATAACTGCTCACCTGTGGAGTGAGCAGGGAGTCAGAAAGTTTCAAATTTCAATATTCCTTTGTATTTTAGGGTTGTCATGGGTTTTCTTGCTGTACTCTGTAGTCAAAGCAGGTTTGTGTTCAGAATGATTACGAGTAAGTGGGAAAATTTCCCAACATTGAGAAAAGAAATGATGATTGCTGAAATAAACTGCTCTATGGGAGCTCAGGTATTTCAAACCTGCTGTTTAGTCCACTCAACTGTTGTTTCTGTTCAATTGCTGGTATTGTTTTGCAGCTGGAGACAACTTCTTACTCTAAATCTGCCTGAATGAGGTATTTATAACATTGCAGGACGTTGCTCATTTCTAAACTCTATGCATTTACTAATACATAGTTTATGTGTTTTGAAGGGTTTTACAAACTGTGAATAACACTAGTGAAATCTAAACTACTCTTCTCATTCTTGGCAGATCTCTCTTTATCAGGTACCTTAATATTAAATGCTGATACAATCTCAAGATATCTGCTGCAAAATGTAATGCTCCTGTGGGATATGTCTGGACATCATGGATTTTTAGTTGAAATTCACATGAAAATGAGTTCTTTGTGCAGGATTTTTGTGCCTTTTTTTTTAAATGGCAGTGTAGTTCTAACTCAAAATGTTGTTTTCAAGCTTATTAAACCTTTTGTAAGGATTTTCTGCAGAAAGTGCCTTTGCTTGGTTTTTATCCTAGATGCCACAGCTTCTGTTAACAGCATCTTCTCTTACGGATAGCAGATTTTTAACCCCCAATTGCTTGGTTGCTGGTGGGTGGGCTCTGTATGGTTATTGTACTTGGCTGATGTTCATCAATGTCAGGATCAAGCCAGTTAGTTTGATCTAACTCCCTTTTTCTGCATAAGGCAGGACATCTGCTGCCACACCACCGTGATGGATCTTGTGATTTTTGGAGGGACCAACCTGCTTTCCATGAGCTTAGCAAGCCTTTGCAGTGTTTTGACAGGGATGTTCTGAATTCACTAGATTGTACTTCTAATCTCATAACCTTCAAATTATCCTTAAAACTGACAAGTTATGTGAAAAGGTTGCTAGAAAAAGTTATAGGAGATTATGAAACTCCCTTTCCAAATGGTCAATATCCAATATATGTTACTACTAACATGTCATACAGTGTTCAAAAATACTCCTGCATATTTTTTACTGCATAGTGCAAATGAAATATTTTAAAGTAAATTACGTAAGATGGTGTGAACTTGTAACAGCACATAATAAATTTATGTCCCTATTCCTTCAGCGTGGTACCTTATGATAGTTTAACAGAATTGAGGTATCTCGGTAACGTGTTTTTTTTTTTTTTTCTTCAAGATTGCAACCTAAAAGTCAATACAAGGTATTTAAAGTATGTGTTTCTATCATAGTATTTCAAAAAATTAGAATTGTGTGGTGATATAAAACAATGGATTTAAAATAATGATAAGATTATTATATACCAATTAGAATTTATTAGTTTCCTTTCTATTTACAGTTTTAATCTCTGGGATTTGTAACAGCATGGAACATAATTTTCGATGCAGTTACGATGCTTTGAAACATTATCTCAATCGAAATGCTTTTTAATACATGTTTTTTACGTCATCGTAGATGTACTTAGGAGAATTTAATTCTGTTTACATAAGTGCTGGTGGCATCAATCTGAGACTGTAATTTAACCCTTCTTTTCTGTGTGGTTTGTGAAATAGTATCCCTACAACACTGAATATATGGCTGTCTGCTAAGACGTAACAAATGCTAATAGAGTTTTAACTTGTAAATGGGCTATAGAAAATAGCTTTTATTTCTGGTAAGTGATATTCTAAATAAATACTGAAAAGCAACCCCAAACTTACACAGCTTTAAGTGATATGCAACCATAGTTTTAAGAACTATGACCATCTTGTGAAAGGGGTGGTAACGCATTTGTGCTGGGAGGGTGCCCGCAGCACACATCAAAGCATGTGGTAACTCTGCTTATTTGCAGTTAAAAGATCTCCCTGAGGATTCTTTGGCTTTGCCACCTTCATGTGGTTTTCTTCTTGCCTTGTTAATATCAAAGACGGTTTAATAGGTTTAACAAACATTCTCTGAACTGGATAATCAGTGTGCTTTGCTTATTAACAGCTTTCTTCTTGAGGACCTCAAAGCACAAAGCCTTCATATTTTTTGTTTATGAGAAGAGATGAAACAGTAGACAAAGTCCTAATTTTTTATTTTGTATTTGCTTGATTTTCTTTTTAATGTTGAAAACTGTAATAATTGTATAACATCCCTGCTGTAAAATTCTTCTTAGTAGTTTTATATTTCTAAAAATCTTTATGTATCCCTTTATTTGTTGCATATTGAGAGGAGCATTTGTTCGCAATGATAGAACATTAGTTGTGTAAGACTGTGGCATGATAGTAATCCAGGAAGAGCTAAAGTACATAAACTGTTTCTATATCGTGCTCATTAAGAATTGTATTCAGTTTAACTTTTGAAAGGAGAGAAACAATGAAGTAGTGAAAATTATCTGCTGTGGGTAATTTCTGGCTTCTATCAAAACCTTAATGTGGTTTTAAAAGAATCATCATGATACTGTGTAATATTTATGTTAAAGCATGTGAAACATAAATATCTTGTGAAAAAGTAAGGAATTTTTTTGACTTAATGATTTGTCAGCATTACATTAAAAAAGATCATAAGCCTGGAGGATTCTAAGATGCATGTTTTTCTAGTGCCTTGTAGCTGAACTGTAACATTAGATGCTGATTGTCTTAGTATTGTGTCTGTAAAATTATTTTTTTTGGCCTCATTTATCTAGAGAAACTAGTGCATTGTAAGAGTCATCATCCCTTGTTAGACATAAGTGAATTCACAGGAGGGCATTCCTGGAAATGGACACAGACTGAATGTATTTTTGATCAGGAATCTGGAAGTAAAGGTTTGGGATTGATTTGTGTTAGCATTTTGTATCTTTTTTTTTCTATGTAGTTGTCAGTAAATAGAACGATTTTAATAAAACATTGTCTGGCCTTTTCCAGGTGCCCTTTTATTGGACTGTAAAACCCCCTAGAGTAGCTAAGTTGCAACTCTCCCAAGAACATGACAAAGGTCAAAGCCTTTAAATTAATAAAAGAGCTAGGAAGAAATATCTTTTCAAAGCTGACTTAGGTGTGTCCAAATATTTCCTTAATAAGCGTGGAAAACATGTGGAAAAGGAAGTAACCACACTATTGCACAATGTAATAATAAATATCAGAAGGCGGTTAAGGAAGTTGTATTAATCAGATTCCTTAAGTAGCTAGCCATGTCTAACCCCGTAATTTTGCAGGGAGTGGAGGTGCCTACTGCTGTGCAATTAACTAATTTATTAACAGGGGAGTTCATAGGGTGCTGGCTGACTCGATGGTCTCACAAGGGGCTGCAACTATGTCCCATGTTAATCCTAAACCAGTGTGCACAGACCAGGGTGGAAGGATGGCTGTACTTTGTGCTCCCCAGCCAGTGGCTCCGACGGCACCTGGAAGAAATGGTGTAAGTTGCTGTGGGCCCAGTTTGCTCGGACCCAAGCAAAAAGTCTTTTGATACTGAAAAAACACTGTGGACAGATGTTCTTTTGCAGATCCATCTGTGCTGCTGGAATAGGTGGCTAGCCCAAACCCTTAATCACTTCTCTTGACTGCAAGTGTGAGTGTAACAACTTTCTAACGTATTTCCAAGGAGGACCAGAGTAACTAAAATGTGCTGAGTTGTTTTGTCTTTGCTAACTTTAGCTGCCCTGGGATAGGGAGCTCTAACAAGAGCAGCTGTGGCTGGTCTGAGTAGCTGGCAGGCAACAACACAGCTGTATGCAAAGTGCCTCCATCCGCATCCTTACTTGCCTTTGAGGCTGCAATTAAAGATCTGACGATAGGGCCTTGTCTGTGTTCCCCAGTAATGCCAGCTCAGCATCAGGTGGCCATTGCCCACATCTGCTGTCAGCGCCGACCTTGAAGATCTTGTCAGAGCTAAGCTGTGTTTGCTGCTCTTTCTGCACTGGCACTAGACAGAGAAAAAGCATCTAGGACTTGTGTCACCCCAGTGAGATGAAGCTTGTGCTGCTCGTAATAAGACCACGCTGTCCAGGTAGCTTGCTTTGGCCCCTCATCTGCTGCTGGCCACACTCAAAATCTGTGTTGGTGGTTTCTGCTCACAATTGCTGAGCACAGACAAGGCTTAGAGGAGGGCCCTGTTTCTACCTGCTGAAAATACAGAAGACACAAGTATTCACGCATAATTGTTTGTACTAGAAGGTTAAGAGCAGTACTAGCAGGTCTAGAGGCATCTGCAGGGTGATGTCAGTCATAGGTGATGTAATTGACATTTCACTTATGTCAATAAGTAGAGATTAAACAGGCATAAAAATAAAGTAGCAGTTAAGCACTGTGATCTGGACCACGGTTCATAGGGCACAATTAGTTTGTACACTGAAGGATTACCCAAGTTCCTAAATCTTATACCTTCGTTGTCTTATGTATTGAGTTTGGTTTACAGTAACACTGCAGGAGCCAGTAAGTGAGAATTAAAATGTTTTTAGTGTAATTTGCTCTGACCTTGGGTTTTACAATAGTGGTTGAATTATGTTAACAGTGGATTAGGTTTGTTTAGACTTCTGAATCCTTTTGCCTTCAAGAAATGGCATCTAGTCTGTAATTCCCTGCAGCAGGACAGAAGAGGGACATAATTTTGCCCATACCTGTGGTGTAAGTACAGGGTGAACGGTTTTAGTGAAGTTGGATGATCAGTGCCAGGCTGTGACTAAGCTTATATTGGGACTAACCGTAATATTCAACTCTGTTGCAGTAACCTTGTGTGTCTATGTCTCTGTTATGTCCAAGGAGTTTGTATTTATGTGTGTGGGTTGTGTCTTTCCTTCAGCTGAGCTCCCTAGTTCTGCTTCGATCCAACATTAAAAAAAAACCCAAAACTGTCTTTCACTCAAAAAAGTAATGTAATGAAGTAATTTAAGACTTGTTACTTGTCATCACCAAAGCTTTAGGAAGGAAATTGATGCTCGTTTAAGCTGTGTAAGATAGGAACTTTACTGAGGAAAGCGAGTGTGTCATGCCCAAGCCAGTCAGGGCTGGCTTTTTCAGGGGCCTTTAGGCAGATAGATCCATGGCAGGATTTTTTCCCAGGCATTTAGGCGTGTTGGATTTAAGTATGAATTTGATGCTTAAAGGTAATTCTAAATATTCTTGGAAGTGCCTAAGAGACTTTTGAAATACTGGTCTCTAATGAGCACTTTGTAATTTGCTATCTGAAAGTCAGTCTTTCATTGAAATATGGCACCTTCATGTCAAAAAAAGTACAAAAGCTTCAAAGATGTGGATTGACTTGCATCTGGTTTCTCACTGTAAGGAATAAGTGTCTTTAAATTGGCTAATAGAGTTCACAGCTGATCTACAGCAACTGAAAAGAGCAAAACATGAAAGGAATAGTCTAGAATTGCTACTGCTAACAACAGCAGAGTGATTAAAAGTGTTTAGAAAGGATTTATTTCAGAAGTAATGGTCCTTAGAAAGAGTTGGCAATTTTTTCCCCCCCAGTTCTTAATTTGGGTTATCTGTGGGCAATTAGTAGATGTCTTTCCTTTTTCTTAGATGGAAGCTTGCTTTGGTGCCTGTTAAATTCCAGTTTAGAGTATGAAGATCATAGAATCATTAAGGTTGGAAAAGACCTCAAGGAAGATCAATATGAAGGTGATGGTGTTAGCCACGGTTGACACAGCATTTCTTCATACTTCTGGAATGTGATCTTAGTGTTTAATATACTGTAAATAAGATAATCTTAGAAAATAATTATATTTTAATCTCCAAATAATAAAAGCACTGTGTGTCAGTATGGCTGGGGCAGTGAAGGACTTGTCCTCTTATGCCAGTGCTCCTGTCTTGCAGTCCATTTCATGGTAGCACTGGGTGACTGGTAGGGCCTGGGGTTCGCTGCTGGTGTTACTGCAGTGCAGCCTCTCCTGTTACCCAGTGACTCTTGCTGGGCTTTTACTGGATCTGGCAGTGTCTTGTGAGAGACTGAGGACAGTCACAGGGTTTTACACATTGCTGCAGTGGAATAGGGAGCTATGGCACTTGAATGTGTTCATCATGTAGTGTTTTTAATCATTCTCAAAAAAGATTAATCTAGTACTACTTCTGTAGCCAGGACCTAAATACATTATGCCATGAGAAGGTTAAATGTGACACCAGTCAATTTAATTCTAATGACCTGTTGAGGTACATGTGTCGTAAACAATAGTAGGTGGTGCGCACACTGCTTTGAAGACATGGATTTTTAAGTACTATACAAGAAGATAGTTTTATTCTGCTCCTCTTGACCAAGGTGTTCAAGAAAGATGCTCTGGATAATTTGTCTAATGTTGTTTGTGGCCTGGTGTTCCTGTCTCATTTCTAACAATATCCAGGTGGGCAGTCAAGGAGTATTAGGTCTCCTGGTTATCTGGCAGTAACGCTGGTAGGAATTAGAGGACATTCCCAAATTTAGTGTTTCCTAAATAAGATAAAAACGTGGTACAAAAGTTTTTGAAGTATAGGGGTGTTGGGTTTGCTGGCTCGTGGAGATGGAGGTTTGAATGACCAGGCTGTCATCTGCATCCTCCAGGCTACAGAAGGAGGTTGGAGGTACATGCAGCTTGTGAAGCGGGCAGTTGCCACTGCTGCTGGAGTCACCTGCTGTGGGAGGCTGGTGGGGCTGCAGCTGGAGGGCAGAACTCCTCCTGCCGACAGATCCCGTGCTGATCTGACGGATCCCTTCTTGGATCCGCTGACTGGCTGAAGGAGTGTTGCTGTTTAGCTTCAGGTGGGTCTTCCCACATTTGCTTAGATAGCTGCCAATTAAATTATTTTGTGGACTTGTATGTGAGTCAGTCTGCAGTGTGTTTTGCTGAAAAGAGTATATATTTAAAAAATTAATTTTCTGGTCTTGTGAGAAAAGATTACTCACTTTACGGTAACACTGTTTCCTTCACTGAGCACCCCAAGCAGCATGAAGAAATAGTTAAGTGCAAAGCTATAGTTAAAGATTTAATTGAATATGTATAAATGTCAGTGCATTAGCTAAAGGTCTTAATTCAAAACTATGTTGAAGTTACTCAGAAAAGGCTTTAAACAACAGCAACAACAGCAAGAAGTTGAGCTATCTGATGCCTTATCTGTAATCATGGAGTTACACACGTGTATCGTGGTACCAGCTATAAAAAATAGGCCAGAAAAATACTGTTTTGCTGCCTATACATGTATTACAGTCACACTAGCTGGTGTACCATGGTTTTCTGCATCAAAGCTGCTATAGTCTTCCTATTTTCAGTGAATCTGCAAGGCCAGTAAATCATTTACTTGGCAACTATCTGAGCAAATGAGAGAATACTCACTTGCATGTAAACAGCAACACTCCTACAGCCAGCCAAGGGATCTGAGAAGGAATCTTTCAGATTAGATACTTTCGATAAGTTCAGAGGAATTGTGATTTTGTTCTTGGTAGATGCTCTTGACTGTTTTAGAGTTAACATAATCTCAACGTCTTAAAGTAATGCATTGCTGTAGAGAAAAATATAGTATATACCTGTGTTTGCATAATACATATATTTGTGTAAAAAAAAGTGTCTAAAATCTCTTGAGTATTTATTTCAATATACTACAGAGGCGAAACTGTTGAGAGACCTTGAAGGAGACATCTGATGTTCTTTCTCTCAAAAACCCCAAGGACTGTATGTCTTAATTTCCGTGGATACAGTCTCATTGTTTGCAGTCTCTTCCTCAGACCTAGAATCATTGTTTGAGTGGAATTTGAAGGTTTTGTATTTTTATCCAGAATTTCCAAACATCTGCAGCCTGCTCTGAGGAGCAGTTTCAGCTTCACTGCTGGCTGTTTGGCAGTCTCAAGCATGCTTGCTGTGCATATTCAATCAAACTCCACAGTGCATGCCTGGAATCTCCACGTTTCCAGTAAACACTGGATGGAGCTTAGTGTGCATGGTATGTTCTAACAGCCTGAAGTGCTGGACTAGCTGAACCCATAGTACTTTGTGCATAAACACAAATTCTGGATAGGACTGCAGCAACTCTGCTAAAAATCCCACATCTTTGAACAAAGTTTTCCAAGGCCTTCAGTTTTTCCGAAGAATTTGCTTCTACATCTGTGCCTTGGCCATGAAAGAATAGTCTGAATTTATTTTTTTTTTTTCTCACAAACATACTAAACATTCATCTGACAAACTCTCCCAGGAGGTTTTCAAATGCCAACCATTTGTGGACAGTCTTTCCTAGATATATATGTGTGTGTGCTTATATATATGTTATATATATGTGTGCATATACCTGCTTGGGTATAAAATAAACTATTATAGTAAGTGCCTCATTTTTAATTGTCTAACTTTGTTTGTTTTCAACAGGCAGAAATCCTCAGTGTGCTCAGTCACAAAAACATCATTCAGTTCTATGGAGCTGTCATTGAACCTCCAAATTATGGCATAGTTACAGGTAAGGATTTTTGTCTGATGTTTGTCTTGATTCTGTAAAACTCCAATGTTACAAGGTATTAGCTTAACCCAATTTCAGTGTTTTGCTAATTGGTCTGGCCTCCTTTGAATGTTAAGAGTGCTCAACGCCACCTGCATCAATGTAAATGGGAGTGCTGGAGGTGGGAACCTGGCTGGTAGCAGCATGGAGAAAGTTTGAACCTGGGGTGTTCTTAATACACAAATGCAGTGCTCCCTTAAATAGAAGCTTTCACTGTGTTCTCTTTTCCTGTTCTGTGAATTGCTTTTCCATTTTAACTGACATATAATGGAAGTAGAGATTTTCATGATACGAAGTTCTGGCAAGGTCTGTTAAAAGGGAAGGTTGAGCGTCTGCTCAGAGCAAAGCTGCACTGTGAGTTCTGCCTGTATTGAAAATAGGAGAATCTGCACTGGGAACTTCCCAGCCATGGGAGGAGCCTGAAATAGAGAAATAGAGTCAAGGGTTTATTAGACACCGTAAGACAACTCCCTTTATTCATTGGAACCAAAGTTTCATTTGTTCTGGCATTCCTAGAATATGCAAAGGTTGGGTTTTGTGGTGTTGGGTTTTTTGTTTTTTTTTTCCTATCATCACTTTAAGCTTCCTTCCCTTATCTTGGGAATTGGTCCAGATATAAAATTACATTACAGATAATGTAATTTCTCTCATTTCTGTATGGGAGAAACTAGGTAAGATAGTAGTAGAAAACAAAGCCAAAGCAAAACAGTCTGCAGTCTGCTGAAACAAAGTTTGGAGAGCTAAAAACCATGAAAGCATGGGGTATGAGGCATGTTTTGGCATGTCTGTAACATTTTAAAGAGTTTGATGCGAAGAGTAGTCTTTGCATGTGGCACAGTCTAATACCAGTTTGAAGCACTGCTGTTCAGGTTTTTATTGGTTCTCAGATGGTGAACAGAACCTGTGAGAATGCAGTTATTTCCACCTGTCTCTTAGACATCCGATTATCACAGTAGATGGCAGTGTAATCCGGTGGCAGTGCATGTGAGATACAGCACTGTTCAGGGCATGGGGAGCTTTACTTACAGGAGTATCAGCCTACTGGAGGTCACGGTATTGCAACTGGGACTCCAGAAATGCATGGGGGTGACCACAGGCTACACCACTCAGAGGATGCACAGGTGATAGCATAGAGAGTGGAACTTGAATACCTTCTTGAAGCAATAAAAATAATAGAAAGCTAATAAATCAAGTAATGTAATTTTACAATAATTTATAACATAAGTGTAATAACTGTAAACCAGAAAGCAGAGTGACAAAGGAGATGTGTAATCAGTGACTTGGGATGGTGTCTGGATCAGAAAGTCCTCAGCTTGATCTCGGAAGCAGTCGGTGTTCAGAGGACATTTGACCTGCTTGCTAGTCACAGGACAGACAGCAGCTAAAGTAGTTCATTATGTCATTGGGAACGGGGACTCTTTAACCATCTGTGAGAAAGAGACTACGCTGCGTAGTCCAACCGCTCTGTTACTTGAGGAGTTCTGATTCTACCCTGGCTAAAGAAAAAAATTTTTTTTGACAAGCTGCATTGGTTCTCCCTGAAACTTCCAAGGAGACTGGAGTCCCGTGGGTTGTAAGGGAAGCTAGCTTCCATTTCCCCACACCATTTTCAAATGGGAGAATGGCAACTGAGAAAACAAATCATAATTGTGTTTGAAATATCTTTTACAGGGATTTTCACTCTGTGATCTTCTGGATGGCCTTCAGTGTTGCAGACGTAATCCTGTGTTTAGTTAGAGATCCATTTCTTATGAGGGAATATCCCAAACAAGAAGAAATCCCGAGAAACTGATGTTTCTTCAGGGTCATGGAGATGAGGGCGTTCAGCCAAGCATTGGCATTTACTGAGCATTAGCTGCATGTAATGTCTTACATGGGGTTGTCAAAGAGTTCACTGAGAAAGGCTAAGTCTGCAGTCAAAACATGTTTCCCTGCTGGGATGTATGTCAGTGTTATAACTGATCATCCCTCCTGGTGAGCTGCTAACGTGGATCACATCATTCTAGATGTCACTGGCTGGCTCTGTCAATACCTGTTTTGATGCCTAGCTTTCAGATCTGGTTCTTGACCACAGCTGCTTCCTCCCAAAAGATTCTTGGAGCATGTGCCCCTGTCAGCACAGAAGCATACGGTGTATCCCACAGCCCATCACGGGGTGGGTCCAGTCAGGCATTCAGGGCTTTTCTTTGTAAAGTAAATACCTCTTTTCCATTATTGACAGAAAATTATCCTCACGATACGATTTCCAAATCCATCACCTCCTAATAAACCCCTGTAGCACAGTAAATATATAGGAGCAATACTAAAGGATAAAGCTTTGTTGATTGACGCTTGCTTGCCTCTGTTCCTGCAGAGCGGCAAAAGCTTGGGGTGCTGAGCTGTCCCTGACCCCGGTGGATCAAATTATGCATTGTAAAGGCATGCAAAGCGTGCAGCCAACCTGTTCCTGAAGAATCCATTTATAAGTCAGATGATGACATCATGGGCAAAAAAAGCATATGTTTTAATTGAGGAAATGTGCAGGTCAGCAGCTTACTCCCTTTTCGGTGACATCAGAAGCAATGCTTCTGTCTCTGGCAGAGGCTTCTTTCAGCGGGAAGACCTGCAGTAATGATCCAAAACTTAATTTGCCACTTCAGTGTTTACTTTTCAAGGGACTTCCTGTTTGCTTTGTCTTTTCTTTCATTTAGCACTGGAATCTTCTCATAAGGCCTACCATGTTCTAGGCTGCAGATTCAGTCTCATCCTGGAGTTTCTTTCCCCACGCGGCAATCTCCCAGTGGTTTTGATTTCTTTGAGTAGAAGCGAGTTTACTTTTTTACGATTTAGCCTATGATGTATCATATCATTGATTAATATTATTAGCAGCAATTTGGCTATGTTTGATGTAGTCTTAGAGGGAATGTTTTTGTGGCTGCTTTGAAATGGCTGAAATTAAGCGTGTCAATTGTATACCAGCTGGTTTTCCACCTTAGGTATGAAGATTTTGGGAGCTTTGTAAGTAGGTTTTAAATTCTGCCCGAGAAGCACACTGAATAGCCTTGGGAGAGAGGGATAGAAGGCTTGAAGTTGCTTCTTGCCATCCCGCTGGTCTTTGTGCTACTTGGGCTACACTGGGTGGCACATACCCACTCTGTCTTGGCAACCAGATAGGAGAAAATGTATCAGCTGCTTCAGCTCACGAACAACCGCCTGCTGTGTTTTGGTGAAGCATGAATTAATACTAAATAAGCATAGAGCTTATTTAGGGAGATAACGGTAAGTACTAAGCAGAAGAGCTACAGCCTGTTGGACTGTTGAATATGACCTGCAGCACACAGAAATCTGTCCCACTTACCACAGGGTTGGGCCTCTAGTTTAACCCTTCCATTTTTTCATGAACAAATGGCTTGATCTGCTGCTCTATTCCTCTGTGGGGAAATAGGAAAATAAAATTGTAATTTCCCTTTGTACTTGCAAACTCTCTTCCTAACAGAAGGCTTATGGCCATTTCTATGTGGGCTGTAAAGGCACAAATGGACCAGATTGTTTAGTGGCATGTTACCATTTTCACACAGTTCTCTCTGTGAGCAGAACTATCCTTCAAAAATCTTTAAAAAGTAAATAATCACCAGAACTTTTTACTCTGGAATTTAAACTGCTTTTCCTGATCTCTCTTGATGCCAGATCTTTGGTTCATTTTAATGCCTGTTCTTTTACATGATTTTACATTTTTTTCCCTTTATCAGTAGGTTGTCTGTGTTGGGATAGTCAGAAGAAACTACCTCTCTCCTACTATGCTACTAATATTAGCAGCTGAACCCAAATTCCTTGTCGTTAAGCCAGAGGTGGACTGCTTTCTGGAACTGGCAGAATTTCTATTGGATTTTTCAGTTTAGGTGCAGTGTTTTAAAATGTCCTGTGTGTTTGTTGTTTTTTAACAGAGTATGCCTCTGCTGGCTCCCTGTTTGATTACATTAATAGTAACAAAAGTGAAGAGATGGATATGGATCATATCATGACCTGGGCAACTGACATAGCTAAAGGTAAGCAAAACCAGCAGTGCATTACTGTCCTACAAGGCCAGCGAAGTGTACAGCTGGAGATGCTTTCCCAATGAAGTCAGGAAAGCTTTCCTATACTTCCTTATTCAGATTGTCAAAAAAACAAAAAACAACAAAAAACCCTACCACCACCAAAAAAATACAACAAACCCCATTCACTGTTCTTTTTAATATGTTCCTTGCTTATGATGAATCCAAAATAATTTCTGGAGTGAAAGTGGTTTCTGTGAGCCAGTTTTACTTCTGGTTTGCCCCTAAGTCCCAAGAGGAAAATTTTGCTGATGTAGAGTAATTGTGAGGCAAAGTGCATAATTATCCTTACATTTGATTTGAATTGGGACATTTAAGGAAGCTAAGGGCTTATTCTCAGCAAGCATACTGAAAATCATCATATAATAATGCAGAACAAGCTATTTTGTCCTTTTGTGTTCTCTGTGACCACACAAGAATTAGTGTAAACTAATGAGTGAACAGTAATTCATATCTTGGTTTCTCTGTGTAGACAGCACCTCAGAGAAAATAACTAAATATGATGTTAAAAAGCATTAGCATACCCATATAGATGTTTTGAGAGATACATGAGCTCCACTTAGTGTTTTTTACTCAAAGTAGGTTTTGGGAACCTTTGCTTCTCCTGCAGCATATCAGTATGGCATAGAAGTATGCCAACTCGTAGTGAAGATAAGTAATGGGAACCAGAAAACATGACTGCTGATACGTGATGGCCATGCTTAGCCTACCTAACTAGACTGTTCCCTTGTTTTGTGTAGGAATGCACTATTTACACATGGAAGCTCCAGTCAAAGTAATCCACAGGGATCTGAAATCCAGGAATGGTAAAGTAGCAAAACATTGAAACACTCTGCATTTACTGTTGCCTGTTAATATTTAAATCTGTACCTGAGCTTTGTGAACATGCAGAACTAATGTGGTCAAGCTGCACTAGGAGTTGTTGAGGCACAGAAGAGCCTGTGCCTTCCTCCTCCTCCAGAGGCTCTCTGAGCTCTATTACAGCCTCTGGCATCATTTAGAGCACTGTGGAGGGCTCTTCCAAGTTGTTCCTTGCTGACCATGTTTGTACCCATCTTATCAGCTGTCAGACATTGCCTGGACACTCCTCACTTCCTTTTTATATTTGGAAGGGTTGACTACCAGGAAAGGCTGTCAGACACCAGACACAATAGACTGGATAAAGCTTATTATTTATTATCTGAAAATCTTGTATTTATTGTGGCCCGTTTTGAGGTTTGACAGGTATTCATGCTTTTAAGTAATATACACTCTGGTGCTGCACTGGTTACACTGTACTTGGCAGTTGACGACCATGAATGAAATTTGCTGAATATTGCCTTTTAACTGAAACTTTCACTATTAGTAGTGGGATAGGAGGGACACAGATTTTAATAATGCACACAGGGAGATAATAGTCAAGAAGAGTCTAAATCTCACCTCAGTTTTAAGTTTTCTCCTTTTTTTAACGAATCTTTCAGAGAGCTTCTTGTTAAGCCTAACTACATTGGGGTGAATGGAGTTTATCTGTATTTTTAACTATAGTTGTGTTGGTATCTTTGAACTCAGTAAGGCCTGAAAAGTTTTTTATTCGTTTAGAGGCTTGCAGGTATTCAGCAGGTGTTCTCTAAAGCTATTGTGAAAATGTGTTGTGTTTATTTTTAATAGCATTCTTGTAACCCATTGTTTTTTAATTTTCAGTTGTTATAGCTGGTGATGGCGTCTTAAAGGTATGAACACTTTCATTATATGTAGAGAGATGCTGCTGCTTGACCCAGTGTTTTGATGCCTAATGAATTAAGTTGACACTCTAATATCAGCTTATTTTTTATTTATTTTTACCAGATCTGTGATTTTGGTGCCTCAAGGTTCCACTCCCATACAACACACATGTCATTAGTGGGCACTTTTCCATGGATGGCCCCAGAAGTTATCCAAAGTCTCCCGGTGTCTGAAACCTGTGACACATACTCGTACGGAGTGGTGAGTGCCTCTCATTTCCTTATGCGTAGCAGCAGATCTCTAGTGTGACAGAGTGTGATGCAAGAACAACAATTCTAAATAAGGACAACAAAAAAGTCACACTTTCTTTCAAGACTGACCCATAATTTACAATTATATGCTTGAAAATTATAGGAGGAACAGTGTCTTGCCTGTTTAGTGAGTTCCTTTTCTGATTAGATTAGTAGCATGCCAGTATGGGAGGTGCATGCTTTACCACAAGTATTAAGCAGAAGTTTGAAGGCTTGCAGGAGCCACTGAACAATCTGCATCATGAATCTCTGCTTGTGTTATTTAGTGGAACAGAAGAGAAAAAGGTTGTGTTGCAATAGGTGTATAACAGGATGAAATTATTAGGATTCCACTTTCCATAAAACGGAGTGTCACTAATTTTATATTACAAAATGAGCCACTTCTCCATGCTTAATTGTTTAAAAGACCGTGCTATCATTAGCTGCAAAAATAGAGACTGTACCTCTGGTGAATGTAGAGGCCTCATCTGAAAGTATAGAAAAGGCTGGCATGGCTTTGCCATTTTTCTGAAGGGGGAACAGTCAGTTATAGTCCATCAAAATGTCAGGTTTGCAGGTACAGTAATGTGAATTATTTAACTCTGTCCATGGTTAAACTCTTAATTTGTTTTTGCTTTGTAATACAAAATAGGCTAGAAATAGCCCTTCTGATCAGACCAATTGTGTGCCTAGCCCCATGGCCTTTCTCTGGCAGAGAACAGTAGTGAATACTTGGGGTGGTGGGGAAGAAAGGAAACAGGGTTGTCGTTTCTATGCGTATCTGTGTATTAACCATTTTTGGTTTTGGATTCAACAGTGGGTGTCAGAATGACGAATTCTTTCATTACTTGTCAAGTATTGCCTCTTTCTTTTTGAGGGATGGGAGGAGATAGATGTGAGGGAGGCACTATGATTTTAAGCTATCACCTATGGCTGATGTCCCAGTGGAAGATAAACTTATTGTCAAACAGTTCTTTATAGAGGAAAAAAAAATACATATGAGAGATGATGTGGCATTGCTTACAAGTGAAAGGTTGAAGGTTTGCAAGGAGAGAGAAAAAGCCTGTCTTTGGCAGAATTCAAAATCCTTGCTTGCTTAACTGAACTGGGTCACAAACAGTAATAGAACATAAGCTAACAAATGTAAATGTTAATGTAAACTGTTACTGGAAGCAATCACATATTATCCACTGAAGTGAAATATTTCAATTTCAAAACAAAGCAAAAATGTTAGAGGAGAAATTCCAAAAATGGTCTTATAGCTCAAACTGCTCACGTAGTCATCTTGGTGTGAATTGACATTAAGTAATGTTCTACAAGTGGGAGAAGGTAAGAAATAGTTCAATATCTTATCATGTCAACTATTACCAGAACCTTGGGAACAGTAAGTCACGTAGAGTTTATTTTTCCTTGTCCAAAAAGTAAAACTCCTTTGACAGTTCTACGCTTGGAGGTAAAACTCAACTACCCTCCATATGAAAACAGTTCAGTGTTACTAGAATGTTTTAATGTGGTTATGGGTGTATAGTGTACTTTAGTATGCAGAATAATATTTGACCCACATTTTTAATATATTATTTTTGAGCTAATGTGTTCTACTGTGGGTAGAAGCTTATGAATTCATAAGCACTTAGGAATGAATTAGTCTTTTAATAACTCCGGTCTTGGAACATCATCGTTTTCAGCAGAGATACAGGGGTAGAAATGAAGAATGGCAGTGGCCCAAGGTCTCTGTTGATGAAGTCACTGACATAATGGGGTTATACCAGCGAGAAACTGTCCGACTACAACATGGAAAGTTGGAATCTCCCTATAAGTGTTACACTATCAGAGAACTAGCTGTGAGACTGAAAACAAAAAATCCTAGAAAAGCTAGTTTTGTCTCTTCAAATGATCATCATCTATAAAAACAAAATTTAAAGAATCCTTTTTAAAAGTGTAACACTTTCCAGCAGCAGTTTGTACTAGAGACACAAATCTGCTTTTCTTCAGTTAAAGTCCTGTTAACAAAGAACAGAATCCTTTCAAATGTAAACTAGTAAGATGGTAGGAATAGATATTCTGTTTGCAATACTTGTTGCCTTCCCCATGGTTTTCTTTAACTGCTTTTCTGCTGTTTCTTTTCCTGACTGGCTTTTCTTTCTACAAACCAGTCTGTGATTTTAAACATTCTGCTTGAGGCGTGCGAGAGGTTTTTCCACTAAGTGGAAAGTCTTTCTGCAGCCTTGTAGGTCTTATAGCTGAGTTACTCCTCAGCTGAAATTAATTTTCTTCTCTGTGAACAGTTACATACATGTTTACAGCTAACGTTCAGATTAGTTTGTCCTGCTCTTCATGGATGGTTAAACAGGTCTGTGTATTCTCTTTGAGATATATAGTAAATAACTTATAATACTGCCATGAAATGCTGAATCTAAACGTTCCAAGAGATTTATTACAACACTAAGACAGATCTTGCACTTTCCTTCAGCCATGCTGTGATTCTCTTTTCTAATTAATTTCCAAATCCTTACTTTAAACAACAGATAGCAAGTGTTACAATTGATCAGCCCAGAAATTAACTCGCATCTGTAACACTCTCCTCACATCATTGTGTGTGTTTCTCAAAAATGATTCTTGCTTCTCTTCCAGATATGAAAGTCTATGTGGAATGACAATGTTTGCTCTAAAAGCTGCTTTGAAATGGTGAAGATACATGCTCAGAATATGTTATCCTGGCAAAATTGTTTGTAGTGCACTGCAGTGTGTGTTTGTGTATCAGTATAAATGTGTTTAATCATAGCAAGCTTATGTACTGTAGCTGAATTATTTTAATGCTTACAAGAACAACGAAGTAAAACCATTAATTGGCTAGTGGTAGCATAGAGACTGCTGTTAAATGTAGCAGCTGTTATGCTTGAGCAGCAGTTCATACATTGCTTTAGCTATGAGAACATACGGTATTTATAGAGGGAATGTTGGCCAGCTCCAGGGGTTATCCCTTACTCTTTTGAAAAGAATTATGAGATCTTTAACTTCCACTTGGATCAATGCAGAGAAGACTGGCCTAATTTTCATGCCCAAGGGCAGTACCTCTAAGAGTGCAACGCTTTCTGTTTATGCTGTACTCCTGCTAGTTGTGGCTCCTGACCCTCATCTGTGAACGCTTTCCTATCAAGAGAAAACGTATCTTTTTTTTCAGTGAAGATGTTCAGAGTGCTTGCTTTTTCTCAAATTACTCTTTTTGATGTTCCTTACCCTATATGGCACTTTGAATCTTCGTTGACTTTGCACTGGGGTGCAGATGTGGGGGTTTTGTTAATTTGGTGGTTTGTTTGATTTTTTTTTCCTTTTGGTTATTGTCACATAGTTGAGAGGATAAGAATCAAAACACACAGCTGAGCTGACAGAAGTAAGCATGTGAGCTTTTTCTGAAGACCATATAATTCTTATTCTCAGCTTCATGTATAGGATACACATTCATACTTTTGTCTCTCATTTCTGTTTCTCTGTGTGCAAATAAGAGACCAACATATTCAAAAGCCACAGCTTAAAACCCACTACATTAAATGATCTTGCTTGGTTTTCCATCATTGTGTCTAGCTTGGCCGTTTGTCTGTGAGCACCTGCTGTCTGTCGTTACAGAGATGTGATGTGATCTGATCAGGAAAGCAGGTGATCCTCACCATCAGAGATGGGAGGGGAAGTGAACCGTGTCAGTATCAATTAAATTACACCAGAAATGGAAGATAGATTGATTTCCATATGAGGTGAGCTGGGGAGCCAGTTCTGAAAATGAACAGAGTGTATCTCACAATAAAGAGGCCGGGTAAGACAAGTTGAGGTGCTTTTTCTGCTGCTGAATGACCCTGGGGACAGGAAGAAACAAATGGGAATGCAGAAGATACCCATTTGCTGCTTTTTAACAGACTGATAATGCAATAATTCACCTTAGCTGACGATTCAGGGTAGCTAATGCATGAGATGGAGTTGAAGCTCCTATAAGACTGAAGATAGAGGCATGTCACCACTAGAAGGAAAGGCTTTATCTACACCCTTGGCCTGAATGTGAAATTTGCATTGTTGTTAAAGCATTTTCTAAACCTGTGTAAATACATACAAGGGTTTCTGACATCTCAATTTTGTATCTTTTACTTTCTTCTACTACTGGCAAAAAATAAGGTATTAAGAAATATTCTTCATATTGTGTCCGATTGCTGTTTTTATCTTGAACTATGTGCAGTCTTGAAGTGTTTTGAACTAGCACAGTTGGTTTAGGAAGGCAGTGATCTGTACAGCCAGTGGAAATAAACACTAAAGGTTTCATTATAAAGGAATTCAGTGGAAAATGTTCTGCACAGACTTACGTGCATGAATGAAATGAGGCAACCCTTATAATTTACAGACTTCTGAAAGAAAGATAGCAGAGCGATAATTTTCCTGCTCAGGGCTCTTGGAGACACTTAACGTGTATTTCATTATGTTCTTTACTTGGAAGATGTATTTAGATGCTGCTCTATCTGATGTGCAAACTTGAGTTTCTTCTCTGTGGTTTCCTGGTACAGCCGTACAGATGAGGTCTTCTGCACGGCTATTCAGCTGCATGTTTGATTTGGACCAGGGGCTTTTGTTTTAAACTGGCTATTTTGTACACTGCTTTTTTTGTCTGAGGTGCATGGGACTGCTAAGTTATTTCTTTCTCTCACAGTTAAATTTCCTTTGCTACCAATAGAGAGGTGATAACTGGAATTACAAATTGAGGTGCCTTTTTTTGCTTCTAAAAAGAATGAATTGAGGCATACAGGAGAGATGGATATTTCCATGATAGCTTTCCCCATATATTCCTTATTCTCAGGAAAACTGTCCTTTTACTTATTTTTCCAAGATACCCTTACCTTTGCTTATCAGCCTTCTGACTCAAGCAGAATTATTCAAATAGGTCTAATGATGGAGTACCCTGTTCACTTGATTAAAGGCCCAACTCTGCTTCAATGCATTTTTTCTGCTTGAGCAGCATCTGCCAATATTCTCGCATTTTCTTTCTAATTACCTTCATAGCTGGCCATAATCCATTCAGAATTACATAGCTGGAATAAGCCTGGGTGCTAATGGAAATAGTGAGGATATAGAGACTTGCTTAAGGATCTTAATGTATTTGGTCAGATCCTACATAAATTATGTCTTCTTTTTGTTGATATGCTTGGTAAATGAGCAGAAGAAAAAGTTTGTATGTAGATATTTGTAACAAGATATATATATGAAGGTCCTAATTGAAAAAAAAGAAAAAGAAAAAAAGAGACACATACAAGTGAAGGTACAACATGCCTGTTAATTTGATTGGACTCCAGTACGTAGTCCCAATGGCAAGAAAAGCAAGTTGGATTAATTGACACGAAGCCTTTTTGGTGATGCCAAACTCTCTTCTACAGAGTAGCCTAGATTCTCAAGTACTGTGTTACCAAAATGCTAAAAGCATGTAAAATTAGGAGATTTTTCTGTATCTATGGACAGTGCATCTGTAAGACATAGAGGAGAGCAAAGTAATTTTCTACATGCTGTATATTGTTTAGTTTAACATAATTATATACTTGGAGATAGACAATTGCAGGTTTACTTGAAAAAATGTTTAATATTTTCATAAGCATATCATAAGAGCAAAATACCTGTTAGATCATATTCTGACTACTGAGAAGCACTAGCTGCAATCATATAGAAATATTTTCAAATTCAAAATGTATCTTATACAAAGCAAAGATGTATCTAGCTGGGGCTGAGAAGGAGAGGAGGAGTTCATTGTCTTCCCAAGTTTCAACTGCCAAATGTGAACTTTATAGTGTACAAAGAAAGTAAAAAGCATTTTCTATGGCTGTCACAAAATTGCAGGCATTAGACCCCACACAACCCAGTTTTTCATGTGGGCTTTTCTGTAGAGGAAAAAGCAGAAACATTCAAATTAATTTAGTGATAGGATCTTGCACACAAACACTGGTCCAAGTTCCTGCAAATGGAAACTGGTTGCCTGATAATTGGATATGGAATAGGGCTGTATCAAGGTTTAATAATGTATTTAAAATACAAAGTACAGAAATAAAAATTCTTTTCTTTTTTTCTGTTCCAGGTTCTCTGGGAGATGCTAACAAGGGAGGTCCCCTTTAAAGGCTTGGAAGGATTACAAGTAGCTTGGCTTGTAGTGGAAAAAAACGAGGTAAGACTACGTTTCTACATTCAGGTACATAGATCAGAAAACAGTATTGGGGTTTTGCAAAAGACTTTTTCATCTTCTTCAAATTGAAAGTAAGTTCACGCGTATGGAAAGATTAGCAGTAGGAGCTAACACAAAGGGTCAAAGTGATGTTATTCCTCATGAATGGACCCTTTACATCTAATTGTTGCAGCTTCACGTCGTGATGCTGTAGATCAAAAATTGTACAAGTACTGTACTAGTTTCTCAGTCTCAATTGTAAAACCTAGGGGTTTGTTCTTAGTGATGAAAGAAGCCATTGCGTCCAAGGTAGGGGAACAGTTTAACTCCATCTCCTGCGTTTAGGACATCTTTTTACTGGCCGGGAGTTGATATATCTGTAAGAGACCTTCAGCTACTTCAACTTAACTCTCCCAGCAGGAGTCACTATAGTACAAGAAACTGCCGCTTAGATGAAAATTTCAAAAATAAAAGAAGAAAAAATAGTTTTAAAAAAAGAGAGAAATTACAGTTTTGCCACCTACGTTCAACACTACATTGAAGATGAGCTCCTCACTGGTATCGGCAAGGCTGTGGCATAGCTGCAAGCCTCCTCATGCAGAGTCTTTCCATTTCAAAAGCACTTCAGTGGTGTAAACACCATTTGTACAGTGTCCCCAGCCTCGCTTTTCTTCTTCTCACAAATTGAGGCTTTCAGTTAGTTGGACATGTGAGCGTATATCTGAACACATAGTCCCTTGATATCAAAGACAGTAACTACATTTAAGAAACATTTAAAGTTGTGACTGTACCACACACAGACAAGCATGGAAATCCTCCACAAAGATGAAACCTCCTCTATCTAGACACAGCGGAAGCTTGGGAAACATTACAATGGCGAGGCAGTGGCTGTACAATACAGATTCCTATTATTCTACATAAACTGTTTCTTGAAATGCTTCAGAGTTAAACAGAGGAGTTAGGTTTCCTCCTCTTAGTTTAATTTCTTTTGTTGGTGTTTTTTTTTCCCCTTTCTTTTTTCCTTCTATTTGAGGACTGGATTAATTCCAGTGAGTGATGCTGTGATATACTGATTAGTTGGAAATGCTACACTAACAGTGAGAAGATTATGAATGTGGTTTCTACAGTGTTTATCAGAGCAGGAGGCACAAAGAGCCTCCTTCTCCTAGTTTAGGAAAAGCCTTGTACATAATTTTGAAGGAAGAACCAAAAAGCCTTCCATCAACAGTATTTCTTTTTGTGTCTACCATGTGCAGTTTTATGTAAGGGATACAGAGTGGTGTTGGGAATGTTGTAAAAAGATGTCAGAGTGTACAACACACATTTCTCTACAGTTTTCCAGAGCAAGGAACTGTGTAAAATGAGTATGAACAGAATGTGGACATGATGACTATTTTACTAATGGCTGAAGAAAGCTGAGGGGTGACATTTTCAGAGACAGCTGTTTGTCTGCTAGGTACAACTAGCCTGTTGCTACCATCTTCTTTGAAAGAGTGCCAGGGAGCCTAGAGAGCATTAACATTTGCTTACATAGTTTTTATTTTTTTCTGGCTGTGACTTAGGGAACATGCCTAGCATAAGCCTTATAAAAGTCAGCTTGTGCTACTTTTCTTCATAGTCTCTGTGTCCCAAAGCAAGTATGAGGGTCAGTTTCTGCTCTCAGTTCAATCTGTTGACATCAGTGGGGTTGTGTGGTTCCAGTTCACAACAGAATTGAATCACTGTTGAGCCAGTCCATCATTCTTTGCACTGCAAGTCTTTTGTTAAAATCAGTGTGAAACTGAGGCCAAAGCATAATTGCATAGGGTAAAAAAATCTCCTTTTGCGAACCTGAGCCCAACAAATTAAGTGGATTTTAATGATTCTGTGTGGGTCTCTTTTGACTCTCTGCATAATTTCATAGTGTTATTTTTATTCTGGTAGAGTTTCTATAGATTTTTTTTTTTAATCCAGAAAAGAAAAACATGAGAGTTCAGATTATGCTCGGTGTGATCTCATAATAAATTACCACTGAGAAACTTCATCTTTATTATAATATGACACTTTTGGAACCTCCTACCACTATATTGCGTTACAGATAACATTCTGCACAAGTGAGACACATAAAAATGGTGATTGCAGCTGATTTTCCATCTCCTGGAACGGTGAGGGTTACAGACAAATACTGTAGCAAGACTAGCCAGCATATTTATAGGCTAATGACTCAACTAGAGATCAAGCACCAGTACAATTTGTTTATGCATTGTACAAATTTCTATGTATTTCTTGCACGGAAAGCTTTGCACCTTAAGGTATTACGTTATTTTAATAATCATACTCCTGCAGTGCCCTGGTTCAGTATCTCATGTTTTGTGTTTTCCTGGTGTTCAGTGCTTGTGCAGCAGAATTTGTTAACTCCTGCTTGGGCTGCTGTGGCTTGTAAGGCTTTGCAGGTCATGTTGCAGTAGTATAATGGCACAATCTGACACAACTTGCTCTGCTTTGCTTCTTAAATGCCAAGAGTGGGGCAGATCAAAGGATCTTCCTGGCAGGTTGGTCTGAACAGGACTGTAATATCTAGTTCTTACTGTTACAGGACAGGGGAACCCTTTTTCCAGCTTGACCTCTCTTATATTTGGAACCATTTTCACTGAGGAGATGTTTCTTATCTACATATTTTTTTTAAATTTAGTATGAAACATCTGAAGTCAGTTAACTGCCTTAGCAAATGCAGAGGCATGTCCTTATATGTGTAATGTTGTTGGGATGCACTTTTAATCTCACTGGAGAGGCTTCGGTATCCAGGTCCATGTATATGAGAATGGATTTGCTTTTAGGCTTTCCAATGTGGAGGCAGAGTCTTTAAACTATTCTCTAAGACTGAGGGAATTTTTTCATGGTTTAAAACTCTCAGCAAAGGAAACCAAACAAGCTTCAAACGAATTCTCTGTAGTTAGTGGTCCTGGCTATAACCAGTAACTCCTTGTCTTCAGTCATCAGGAAATATTTGTGAGTTCACCGTGCTCTGCGAGCGCTCTCTGAGATCTGCATGTCCTCATTAATTCTTCTGACCACAGGCTCATGAAATGTCTCTTGCGTCATATAGAGCTTCACTTAACTCTTTTTTAACTCACTTAGTGTAATCTATATTTCAGCCATTTGGTTATATCAGAAGTTATTACAGTATTGTACAGCCGGATCATCTGTGTGGGAGAAAGGAATTAAGGCAGGCTGTATGTTACTTGTTATCTTGACAAGCATCTTAGAATACCATGCACTAACCTCCACAAACTATTATATTTTAGTATTAAAAGTTGTTTGCCTCATTTTTACTTCCTTGTCTCTGAGCTTTCTTAAGCAACTCCATTTATGCATTTGTTCCATTCCTTCTTTATAGGTCTATTAATTAATTTGTACATCTTGCTAGTGTTAGTAATTTTTTTCTTTTTAATATGTCAATCCGTGGTTTTTGTATTATGTTATGTGTTTTACTACTTTTAATTGCATTGCTTTTATAGGAAACCTATTAGTAGCAGCTTAAAGGGAAATGCTTATAGTAACTGGACATTCTCTCTCCTTTAGAGATTAACCATTCCAAGCAGTTGTCCCAGAAGTTTTGCAGAACTGATGCACCAATGTTGGGATGCTGATTCAAAGGTAATTTAATTTGTGTTTGATTTCTACACCACCAGCCCCTGCCTTGTTTTACTAAGTGTGTTATTGTTTCTTGGGCAGCCAAGTCCCAGCTAACACCATTGCTGCATGCTAGTAGACACATTTCTTCACAAAGATAGCTGAGGCTGTCTTTTTTTAAATGTGTTTTTTACACATTAATACCTGAATGTCTCTCTCTCCTTTTTGATCAAGAGTTAGTATGCTACTAAGTTACCTATCTACTAAATATAATGCCTGTATATAAGGTGAGATGGCAAGAATATAGCCATTTTGGAGCAAGTGAAAGATTGTTCTTTTCTGCTTTCTTTCAGTAGTTAACAGTTAATCTTTCTTGGATGTATGTGAGCATCACACACAAAATATCTATTTCAAGGTCCAACTTTGATGCCTTCCTTGTGTTGAAAACATGTAAAGAATAAGTTAATCTATAAAATGTGGGTAGGAACAGCAGCAACACATTCTAAATTGATGTTAAACCTTTCCTAATCTTTTCCCTTAGGACCTTGAATTATGAGCTTTATAATTATACTGGTAATGATATAATAGAAGTACTGTAATATACTGTTTAACCATGAAAACAGAATAAAAATACAAGTTAGGGACAAACCATTGTCACTATTAATCTGCCCCTATGAGAATAACCTAAAAGGGAAATTAAAGAAGAGTGTTTACTCAGTAAAAGGTTTTGTAGATTATGGATGGGAGTTACTTTCTTTAAGTTGACTCTGCTACCATCCTGTTGTACATAAAGCTGGCTGGAAAGAGACTGTGGGCATAGTAGCTTTATTACCAAATGTTAGCATTCATTTCTTTTGCCTATGAAGGTATTTGAGAGAGGGAAGGATAGGAAAGGAAATAATGCTGTCTTTCTCAAGTCAAGGCACCAGCAAGAACTTTATTCCTTTAAACTCAGAAGAAAGTTAGCTACGACATCAGAGAGACAAGATTAATCCCAAGGCAAATTACAGTGCTTAGGTGCTCTAAAGCTAGAACTTGTTATCACCGGAGAGTAGCCATAGAAAAGCAATATGAGAAAGGAGATTTCCCTTCTTGGTTTCATTTTTTTAAGCAAGGAGTTACTTTCACACAGAATGGATCTGGAAGCCTGAGATCCCCTGTCAGTGTGTGGTTTCCACGTGAACACCTGTTTTAATGCCATTCCCCAATATCTTCTCCTTCATTCTCTCCACAGAAGGGAGGGGAGAAAAATGCTTTGAGTCTTTGAATCTACAAGTAGACTGATTAAATTCTAGGTCAGTAGTTATTGAAGTGCACTTCCCAGTGGGAACGACGTATCTTTAATAACCACTCCCAAGCATCAACATCGCTACCAAATGCCACAGAGTAAGAATTAGTGGAGCTTCTTTTCTGTAATTGCAGCACACACTGGATCAGCTCACTCTCTGGTTTGCTCTGGACACATACATGTGGCCAGAAGGTTGTTGCTGTTTTTCTGTGAGAGGGAGGGATCTGTGTGTTGTAAAAGAAGGATGCCCAGCCATCAGGCTGAATTCTGTCTATGCAAGCAATTCACCTGGGTTTGGGCTGGTTCCTGGAAGCACTGCTCCCAGAGGCATCTCTGATCTGTGCAAAGAGTGAATCTCGGATTAGAAGGGTTTTTCTGACAGTCTGCTCTTTGCTACTTTTCTTTCGTACAGCTTCTCTTCTTTTAAAGCAATTGTAAATGCTTTGCTCACATGGCTGAAATGGAGTAACCTTTGGTCACAGTTCGGGCATGTGACTGATGTATTCAGTCACGTGCTGGGAAAGGATCACTACTTAAAGCTCTCAAAATGCCTTGGAAAAAGGCTGTGAGGCCTGCATGAGCCAAAAGATGGAGCACACTCCTCTAAAATACTGCTCTGTGTAACGTTCCCTTTTTGCCAGGATTAGCTTGAGGAAATCAGATAGTTGATGCATGAACAAGTTACTGAAGGTCAAGTGGGGGTGAGCTTGAGGATGTCAGCTGCTCGAAAGCAATTGCTAACATGCATACTTTTAGCCCACAGAAAGCATGAGGTATCTTTAGGTAGTTTACTGCTGAGAAGAGAGGGATGTGCATTTACTGTGGAGCTAGGGAATATAATTGGAGAGCTGCCGCAGAGCAGATGGAGTGTCAGACACTGCTTACACCATAACTTCCTCATGGGAAGGGACAGAATTATTAACTTTGCTTTGAATTCTTAAGAATTTCTTCAGACATGGAGAAAAATGTCCATAGTGCATTGCTCCACATGATATTTGTAATGGTAGTCTTTAGATAGTTTAAACTGTGCTAGGTGAAACAGTCTCTAGTAGGTTCAAAGCATTTTACTAAAATGTTAATTACTAATTATTTTAAGTCAGTTATTATTAAAGAACAATCTCTGTGGTAACTGTCTTAAATAACTACTTCCACATGTTAAAATCCCTACCAAACAAGCTGCTTTCACTTGGGTACTAGATAATTGTACAAACAAGGTTGCTCATTACTGATGCCTTTGTTTACTGGGGATACTTACTTTTGAAACACAGGTGAGTGGTTCTTTCTCATTTCATCTGTTCCTTCAGTTTATCCCCACTTTAACATCAAATATGTTTATAAATGACTGAATATCTTAATAGAAATCAGAAACCTCAAAACAGGGAAGCAGCAAGAGATCAGAGCCATATGGATTAAATATCCTGGTTTTATGCAGACTTGTTTAGTAAGAAATACTGAGTGGAAAGAAACAGTGAAAACATTAGCCAGCATTTTTTCTAGAGAGGCATATATTTTAAAAATTTTGTATGAGACATCACAGATATAAAGGGAAACAATTTTCAAAGGCGACTCATGCTTTGATATTTTAAGAATCTCTTATAAGGAATGACTTGAGATGCCTGACTTTCTTCTAGATAGTGCTAAGCAGTCATCCACCGAAAATAAGACTTTAAAAAAAAAAATAAAAGCTTCCCAGCTTGGGATCCCACTTTCAACAATCACTTCCTGCTAGTTTTAACCAAGGTATCAGCCTGCACTTAGAGTGCATTTATTAAATCTGAAATTATCCTTGCCTAGGGGGAAGAAACCAACAAAACCTACATGGCTTGTGTCTTCCTGTCAGCTTCACCTCCAGGCAAAGCTGGTACCTGTAAATCTGGCAGCTACAAAGCTGGCAGGGTAGCTGGTGGCTGTTCACCGAAATTGCACAGCCAGAGACGTACAAGCTTGGTCAGTACTGTGGTGTGCATTTGTTCCGGATCTGGTTGTGCAACTCAACGGCTCCTTTGCCTGTAGTGTAGGGCCCAAAGAGTATGTATTGCTGCTGCGCCCATGGCAGGCAGTGCTTTCACCCACCCTTTGTAAAAGCCCTGTTCTCTGTCATTATCTCCACTCCAGTTACTCTAGGCAGGCCTTAGCCTTATAGTCATGTCAGCTGTGCCCACTTAGTGTCAGCCCTGCCCTGTACTTCCCAGTATACCCCCAAAAAAGAAGGAGCGAGCAAAACTCATGAAAGTGCTTTGTAAAAGAATCCTAAATAAGCCATAAAATATTGTAATTAATGCAGCATGGGGATGTTTGCCCTTCATCTCTTCCTGAAAACAGAATTAGGTTAGTAAAGGCACATTAAATGCCTGCCAGTCTGTTGGACAGTATACAGCAGCGGCAGTACCCTGGTGTGTCGGGGAGCCACCATCTCCTGTCTGGCAGCCTCCTCACCATTTGGGAGGCTCTTGAATCCCCTCACACCCATGGAGGTGGTTAGAAGAGATGCTGCTGCAGCAGCAACAAGGGTGTGAGGGCTGTTGAAAGGTTCTCCTTCCCCAAAACAGCACCAGAGTTGTCTGTCTCGGTTGGTGCCAGTGATTAATTTTGTGCTCTGTACCCTCTAGCGTGGAACACTCCCTGGCTGGGGAGGTTTGTGCTCTTCCAGGGCATGTTCAGAGGGTCTGCTCAGCCGTGGCAGGTCCAGCAGCATCATGCATGTAGGGGAATGACTGCTGCCTCCCCCTGCCCCTCTGTAAATGCAGGGGAACTCTGCTGGGTTTCCACACGGCAACTAGATCAAATGCAAGCGATGTGCTGCTGAATAGGCACCTGCAGCCACGCTGCTCGGTGTGCCCAGGTTGCTGCTCTGTGCACACTGGGCTGGGGGGATGAACTGCATAAGCACATGGGGGCTCAGGCAGGTGCTGCATGTTGCAAAGACGACCTGTGTATCTCATCCAACTGCCTGTTGTCTGAAATAATGGAGATGGACCAAAAAATGACAGACAAAGCCCCCAGTTAACAGCCGAATAGTGCAGCATTACAGTATAAGAGAGCTTGTCTTTTTTTTTGTTATACATTTGACACTTTTTCATGCTGTTTGACATTTAAAATAAAGAAATTGTCTTTCTTTTGTAATGTGGAAATCACTCGGATCTTCCTGGAAGAGACACCTCAGCATTGTTCCTAATTGTTTTTGTGCTCCCAAAATTAAAATGCACGTTTTAATTGCAGCATCTGTAATTTTAGCAGAAATGGTATAATTACAGGTACGATAGAGAGAGAATGTGCATCATCCCCTTATTATGCATCTACATTTTGTTTCAACCTTTTGTCTCAACCTTGTCTGGGGTCTGTCAAACAGACTAACAGAGTCAGAGCTCTTTCAAGAAACACATTTAATTGTGGCTTTTTCATTTTTCAGTTATTAGCCTATTTCATAGCTTCTTTTTGTGACTAAGGGAAAAGTGGAAAATACAGAGAAGTTTTAACTGCTCTGTGTGACTAGTGAGCACAGTGGGTGCTGGATGGAGAGCCCAGGTACAGAAAGTTCAGTAAATGAGCCCAGGACAGAAGAGCACAGGCACTGCTGACATGAGCTCAGCTGCCGGGCGAGACATCCTCATGTAGCTTCAAATCTTCACTGGTTCCCTGTCAGCTTCTGAAATAGCTAAGTGAGAGGTTTTCCTGGAAAGTCTGTCCTTCTCTGCAACAAAGGAACTGCAGTCAGAAACTCATTTTTGATGGGCAGCTAAATAGCTTGTTCACACATGAAAGAGTTTGGGTTACTACCTGTAAAAGGCCATCTGTCTAATTACCAGTTGCTAATGGGTCTGCCCTCCTCTTTTTGGCAGTATTTTCCTTCTTCACTTGAGGAAAACTTTATTCTTTAGAATTAAGAATCTTGATCTTGATCTACTAATGTTGTTTAATGCCCTTATTGAGTACCAAAAGGTTTTACTGGTAGACTAGGTTATGTGACTCTTCCCAAACTGACCTTTTCTTAAATGGGAAGAACAACAAAAAAGCCCCACATTTACGATTTACAGTCCTCATGTAGGATGCTTTGTTCAGAAAGCAGCATCCCGATCTATTGGTTGCAGCCTTTCAATTGAAAAATTCCTTCAAATAATTTTACACAGTAGTAGTTGTACATGAATGCAAATGCTGTGTTTTGTTTTGTCTTCTTCAGAAAAGGCCCTCTTTCAAGCAAATAATTTCAATCCTGGAATCTATGTCAAATGACAGCAACCTTCCAGACCAGTGTAACTCATTCCTGCAGAACAAGGCAGAGTGGAGGTAAGTCTCCTTCCTCCCAAGTTGAAATTATGTGGTTTTCCTTTGAAATGGTGTGAGCCCATATTCTTCAGAAAGACGTAAGACTCCCATGATGTATTGGTAGAAAATATCAGTGCTTGAGGTATTTTTAGAATGTAACTTACCTTGTTGTTTTTCAGGAATGACCAGAATGTTGTGGAACTTGTATTCGGAGCCAACACACTTAGCTGTACCCTATATTTATTATTACACTGGTTTAGGTATCATGATATTTATGGTTTTGTGATTCACATCTTAAAAGCAATTACATGTTTTCAGTCAATAGTGTGAGAGTAAAACAACTCCGATGTATGTACATTTGATGCAATTTTCATAGAAAGTGTATAGACATATGTTTAAAAAAAGACAAAAAAAAAAAAATCTGTCCCTGACGCTTCTCAGTTAGGAAGCTTACTGCTTCACAGTACATCCTTCTGTTGGGAAAAGAGAATTGAGAACAGATCTGCCCAGGCACAAGATTTCCCCCAGACGATCATGCCCCAGTCTATATTAAGCAGCGCTGGCCCCGCTCCAGGCGGGCTGGGAGAGAGGCCCCGAGAGGTGCCGTGTCCCGGCCCTGCCGCGGGGCTGGGCGGGAGGCAGCGCTCGGA
>NW_010116791.1:0-29304 GCF_000699245.1 Pterocles gutturalis
CGCGAAAGTGCCTTCATTGATAACACTGTCTACCTACATGCTACTTTAGCCATGCCAGACTTAGATATTAACGGTGTACCAGTAAGCCAGAAGAGGCCATGAAGTACAAGACACTGTGAAATGGTGTATACACCAGCTGAGTAAGTGAGTAGCTGATGATCAGAAATACAATCACTCTCCCAGAAGTAACTGTGGATGGTCCCACCATCTATAAAAGTAAGTAATAGCTTCTAGATTCCTATTAAATTTGCTCCCTGGGATTTCTGTGGGATAAGTTTCACAGGTTATGCATAATGTAAAAAGAAAAAAAAAATAATTCCTTTTCAGCGGGTTTATTACTCACTGACCTTCCACTCCACTGAGAGATCCCAGTTCTTGAATAATAAAGTGAGGATGGGCATAACAGTCTCATTCATTTCCTCTGACGTACAGAATAGGAAGCAGAAGAAATGCTGACTGAAGTCACCTTCAGAGATTTTTAAACCATTTAATGATGCCATAAAAAACTCACATACCTGCCCCTATGATACTCATTCAAGGAACTTTTCTGTTAATTCCACCCTTTGTTTCCCTGTTCAGACGTACAATTGAAGATAATTTGTAAATGTTTGACATTCCGGGCAAGTGTGCATTTTCTGCCAGCTTCACAGGCTCAAGCAAAGTGCACGTACACAGGTCATGGTGTTTCAAAGGTCCTACGCAAAAAAAAGCCCCTGCCCTCCTCCAGAGCCATGCTGTGTTCCTGGCTCCTGCTTCCCAGCACAGAAGTCACATTTCCAGACCACTATTTGTGGTCTTATGAGAAACAACAGCTATTGCACTAGAGATGGGAATGTTCTTCAGGCAGTACCACTGTCCTGCAAGAAATACTTTGTCTGTCCCAACTGGTCTCCCATGCATCTGCTTGAGAAACAACAACAACAACAACAACAACAAAAAAAAAAAAAAGAGAGAGAGAGAAAAAAAGACAAAGAAAAAACAAGACTTTAGCAACAAAAGCAGAAAAAAAAATTGCAAGATAATACCCTCATCAAAATGGCTAACCCCAGGAAAGAGCAGAGCTAATCAAACAGTTTGGCCAGGGTTAGGAATCTCTGACTTCATTATTTTATCAGGATGTGTTAGTAGGCAAGATGAGGTGTCCCATTTTTTTGGGGGGGGGGGGGGGGGAGCGGGCGAGTGGTATTAAATTGCAGTGTACATACAATTACGGTGCTTAGAAGAACACTTTGCTTATCACCCTTGACCTTCGCAGTTGGTCAACACTTCACACTTTTTAACAACTCTATGCATTCCAAAAGGGCTCCCAGCTCTTTTTCTTACTGAAAAAACCCAGAAGATTAAGGTTTCTTGAGTGGACAGAAGGAAAATTTTTTAAATGAAGTTTTAATTCAGCCTTCTTTTCCTTTCTTTTTTTTTAACTGACACACACTTCTCCTACTTTTTGTTTTCTGTTCTTCAAGCAGAGTGAAGCTCTATTGCCTACAGATGATGATGACTTTGAAATGACAGCACAAAACCAAATACATCTCGAATAAAAGCATTAAACAAATCCTCACACCATCTTGCAGCTTATTTCCCGTTTCTTCCCAAAACCTGTTGTCCCATGCCCACTCCTCTATCTCTGCCCCAATAAACTTCTGATGCATCTCCTCCCAATGTCTCTGCCAACAAGGTTAGCTGCAAAATAACCGAGACAGCTACTCAGATTTCACTGGCACCACACTGCAGAGGAAAGACTGCCACCAACTCTGCCCAGCACACCTGATCTACCAGTCCCCTCAGTGCTCCTTCCACCCCTAAAGATGGGTATTGTATCACAGAGCCTTGGATTTGTGATATTTTACCATCCTGCGTTTCTCCATTGCATTGTGCACCCACTTCCCACAGTGACTGCAGTGACACCTGATCCAGTTCGCCCTGTGTTAACTGTCTGCGTTTTCACTTAAAATATGATCTCTGCACCATTCTTTTAAAATATGTAGGAGACCAGATAAACAAAACCCGCTAAGACTAGTACACTAAGCTTCCAGAATGTTGATGCTAGTCTGCAGAGAGACCATCTTACCTAAGCAGGACTTACAAAAAAGATTTTTTAAACAAACAAACAAACAAACAAAAAAAAAAAAACCCCAAAAACAAAAAAAACCCAACAACAACAACAAAGACCAAAAAACCCCAAACAAACCAATCCTCCAGCAGCTTCAAAAAGGGATATTTACTTATATTCTGTTTTGGTCCCATGAGGTGCACAAAAAAATAAAACCTGAAAAACTTGAGCACAAACCAAATCAAATTGTAAGAAAAATAGCTATCAGTTCATCATATCTTATCAATGTTGTCTCTATACCTAGTTACAGTTTGCAAGAAACAACATTGGGTTGTTCTCCTTGGACATTATAGATTATATTGGAAAAAACAGCTGAAGTGTGAGTATCTGAAATCAAGTGGCAACGAGTTCATAACCATGTCCCTTAGGAACCAAAGCAGCAAGACCAGACATTTAATACATTTAAGCACCCATTTAAATAAAAGGGCTAAAGGTACCTTGTGCTGCATGATCAAGGTTTGAGGAGTAGCTGACAGGCCAGAAAAGCTGGTGCTTCTTGGTCAAATCTGTCAACTGCCAGAAATATGTTGTCCATGTGAAAAAGTCCAAATATTTATTTTATGACAGATTTAAAAAGACTGGATAAACCTGCATTCTAGATTTATTTCTTCTTTTAGCAAAGGGCACTCTCAAATCTTACTTCTTTAAAGCACAACACGTAAGCATACATCTAAGTCCTTTGCAGACTCCTTGGCAGATCATTTACAGTTTCTAGGAACAGGGCAATAAACCTAATTGCAAAAAACTCTCTGACCCAGGAATAATCCGTGAATGATGAATAATGAGAAGCCAAAATAATGATTACTCATTTAGCTGTGCACAGAAACCTCCAGATTAAATAATTTTATGCCTCAGGCAAGACTCCTGAGCACTGTCTGGGACAGAAAACTTGCAGGTCAGACAGATGGACAATTTCCTTCTGGTAGGTCCAAGCTCCAGGCACATCTCAGCCTGGCCACCCCCTGGGAGACTACCAGCCCTAAGGCATTGCCAAACCCCTCAGCTCCTGGGAAATGTTATGAAATTGAGTACTTGCCAACAAACTTCAGTGCAATGCTAGGGAACAGGATGCTGCTTCTTATAACAGCAATGCAGAAGAAGCAGAGCCCACGCTTCTCTGCTGTACCTATGTATGGCTGTCAGAGGGTATAGAGAGATGGTATGGATAATCATCACAAGAGCACATTTTTAAACACTAATCTACAGTTCCTTTTTCATCCAGTGGAGGTATAACATGGCACAATTCCTCTGAAGAGAATAAAAAATGACAAAAAAAATTAATCCGGGAAAGAATAAGAAATGTTGATCAGAACTGGTATTTGTGAATGCTCAGCTCATACATCCTTGAGCACTTAAAATATTACATTTATTACTTTGTTTATCCCTGTGAATGAAACAGCAAGAGTCACAAAGGAAGTCTGGTCACTCAGACTAAAAGAGTGAAGTGCACTAAAAGACAACCAGGACAAGTGATCTGTGACTGCCCAAGCTTTGGGGTGAGGAAGAAGCACCAGCGGGCATGGTGCTCCCCACACCGAGCTATACAGCTGGGTCACAAACTGCTGTCCTCTGCTCGAGGAAGCCACATGTGTGAGGGGACCAACACAAACCTCTTACTGACTTCAAATCTGGGTGTGGGTTTTCATGTTTTCAGAAGTTTGAGGCATATACCTCTGAGCACCTCAAAGCAGCTTTCCCACCAGGAATCCCCGCAGCAGTGGCAATTTGACAGAAAAAGAAGTAAAAGGCTTCACAGTAGAAAGCCTCCATATTGCAGGACGTCTTCTAAATAGTGCTTATGATATCTCAGCATTGGTCTATAGCAGTGTTATTTTATATAGTAAGAGTTGAAATACGAATTTTGCACAGAAAATGGGGAGGGACTGGGCAACACAGGGCTGAACTGACTAGATGTATATTCCTTTCTTTAAAGTTTTATGGAGGTTTAAAACAACAACAACGACATCAAAGGGTCCTTCTCTATATATGAATATATGTATAAAATGAAACATACTTTACTGCAACATTATATATAGATCTATAATGCATATACTATCATGCCTATCACTACAAAGAACTATGCAGGACAGAATATTACTTTTTCATATGGTGTATCGATTACAGCTGGTCAGAGCAGCTGCACACACCTGAGTGTCCAGCTCAGTTTGCACACCTCCCTTGTGAATTTACACGTTAAATACCTGCTTGCCTCCCCACAAATGAGCCAGGCAGTTGTCTTTCACTGGTCAGATTGTCCAGTAAAAGAACACGTTTTTAAGTTTTAAAGCATCACTCACTCCTGCCTCCAACATATCTTCACTTCAAAAACAATTCACATGTTTTTAACATTTGCTGATTAATGGAGAAATTGAAGGTAGTTGGATTGATTGTTTGGACTGACCATAAATCTACAATTAGGGCATTATTTAGATTAAGCCTATGAAAGACTTTCAATATGGTTGTGTCAACACACCAGAGTGTAGGCCCCAAATGTTCCTCAGACCAGTTTAATAGATTTTAGAAATATTTCAGAATAAAACAATTTTTTTTCATTTCCTGCTTCACCTACCAGAGGATACCATGCAGTCTCTGATATGAGCATCAATATTACATGAGTCTAAACAATGAAATCAAAGTAGACCTAAAAGTAGTATAAACATGAGCCCTATGTCACATAGCTACATACAGTTAACTTTCAGGTTTGTTGTGAAATGGTGATATCTATTCCAAACAATACAGAATGATTAAAAACACTGCAGTCTCAGTTCTCTGCATCTTTACCTCAAAACTTGCTTGTTCCAGACCATCAAATGAGAAAGCCACAAATGGCCAGCTCCAACCTTATCTAAGTATTAAGCCTCAAGGAGCTAAATTCCCTATATTGCTATCCTTCCCTGACATCTTTCTATTACTTTGCAGCATACAGTTATTAAGTGTTGTATGCATTACGTATTCTGTAAGCAAGTTGCCTATCACACACAGATTCACAAACACTGGGTCTATGCCTTTGCTTGTCCTCCTTTCTGAGATAAATGCCAAAAAATATTAGCACTATCCCCAGAAGTCCAGTTTACAGCAGGGGAAGCCCTACAGTTGTGTTACAAGGGTAACAACAAGATTCACAAAGGTGGCTGCAGTGTTAGCCACCTGTCAGAAAAGGAGAAAGATATTGCCAAGACCTGTTTTCGAGTTGTACAAAAAGGCACTTCACTGGTATGGGGACCTCTGAACTTCCTTACAGATGCTGGAGCAACTAAGGGCTTATGTAATATCTCCAGGGATTAGATTATTAATGATTTTGCATGAACTGGGTCACTAGGGATTAGAAATGTTAGCTCAGAATAGGAGAACCAAAACTAACACATTTCTTGTCTTCTTCTTTCCTGATTTCTTTTTATTCAGCTACACATTTTTCGGTTTGCACAGGCTGGACACCAGCTTCTTACCTTGCTCAAATGTTGGGGGTAGAAACACTTACCTAGGAACAATGCAGTTCTGCTGCAATATTGTTAATCTTCTCTTCAAGCCAGATGTCATTCAAAGTTTGTGATATAGTAATTGACCTATGGGATCTGCAAGTGTTGACAAGTCAACAGCTTTCCAGAGATTTTCCATGTCAACCTCAGAATGACTGTTGCACAATATTTTTCCCCATTTCAGCCCCAGGAAAGAAACCAATCTTCACTCCTGGCAGTTGATAATGCAAAAGTGAGTGTGTAAAAGTGAATCAAACCTATGTTTCACAGAGATAATTTTCCCAAGCTCTCCACACTCAGTCTACTGACATCTCAAAGTGTAACAGGTGCATTTATACCTTTCAGAAAGCTTTCCCATTATGCCATCTGGGTATACAACAGATGTCAAGAATCTCCCATCAAACTTTTGAGACTGGGAAAAGACAGTTATGTGTAAATTAGAGAGACTTATAATAACAAAGGTGAAAAAAAGTAAAAGCCCATTCATTGGCCCATGCTTGTCAAGGAACAGCCTTGCCATATGATCCACAGAAGTAAAGGATTAACTCAACTCCTCTAATGGAAACTCCCAAACAATATGTCTTGATAATGTCTCAACCCCTATATCCTTTTAAGGTGTTATAATATTTCATATTTCTTTTATCTGTTCAGCTGCTCTCTTTAGTGGGTGCTCTTCTCCTATTCACAATTATAAAACTAAGAACACCAGATTTTTAGCAGATTTGCCTCTTCAAAAACCCCCAAATCCAAAAATTTTCTACATAACTGAAGGAAATTCAAACCAAAGTTATATAAAGAGAGCTTGAGAAGCATGGGAACAGGAAGAAAACAAAAACAAGAACACCCCACACAAGGGTAAACCAAACAAGTCACAAAAGCTAACTGAAGTATTCAACTCAATCTAACAGGGCTTAGTGCCCAGCTTCTGGAACAGGCTGACCTCCAAATAAATGATCACAAGATACTACCAAGAGTCTTGATTGCTTCTTCCGGTGTTTTATCATGATAAATGTTGATAAATACCATCTGGCTTTTTGTCCAGTTCAGTGCCAACTAGTCAAATTAGTTCTCTCCCACAGGTTATGATCCTGATTCAGCACCTACACCTTGGAGCAGTATGCAGGTCCCCGTATCATGTTTTTATTGAAGTAAGAAAACTATTATTGTCGCAACTTCAGCACTAGGGAAGCTAGTAATGAGATTTGTCTGTCCTGAAGCTTGAGGCATTTGTACACAAAAGAGGCACAACCAGTTAGGCAGTAAGATAAGACCACAGTTTGGATTCCGGAACCCAGGGCTCTCACTCTGACACTCCATTTCAGTGTGACCTTCCAACAACATCACAGCTGTACTTTTACTTTCCCCCCTGGCTTTTCCATCTCATTTGTGGACTGCATTCCCCTAAAAACACATACCTGGTACGTGAATCCATAGTTTTGTGCAACCTTGAAACCTCATTAACAAGACTCATGCAAAGCACTCATGTTGGTGGGTGCTTAACCTAAAGTCAAGTACAAGCAAGAAGGATGGACTCTCCTGCACCACCCGGAACACAACCCCGTACGTCCTGCAGAACGAGGATGGCACAATGACAGCTGCTTGTAACCATCTCCTATCTACAAACAGAAACCAAGTGTTCCTAGGCAGCTTCAAGACACCACATGGATCTGCCACTTTGTGCAAAGCCTGTGATACGTAGAAGTGAATTTGACACAGCAGGTATGCCGTGAAAGAACTTCACATCAAGAGTTTAAGTGCTTAATTGCACATACATAGCTGAGTATTTGTTCCCAGTTAGATACTTCTTTCTTCCAGGAAAGAGGTATTTAAATTTCTTTCTCAATACCATTTTGACATAACCTGTAATAACTAGTGGTACATGTAACAGACTTCAGAAATTTCTAGTCTGCCCCTAAGGTATTGGTATACACACACCTGAAGTGGATGAGTTACTGCTGTGTCCCGCATTACAACTCACAAGTGTGAGGATTTGACTTATCTCAAGTACAAAAGCAGAATCCCAGGAACTAATGCGATCCCTCTATCAACAACACATTTAAAGGAAGATTATCTCTTACACAAAGACTTACTGTCCTTCAGTAACTCTGTTCTCTGCTAGGAGTTTCTACAAGACTGCTGTTGATCCCTAAATAAGCTATTCCCAGAGGTACTGCTGCACCTCCTAACCAGCCATGAAGAATGAAGCGCTCATGTTTCCAAGTCATGTGCACAGTCAAGAAAAAACAAAGATGAACTCAAGCACTCATTTCCTTGGTCTGATCAGGAATATCTGACGAGCTGTGAAATGCAGCAAACAAACTGTCTCTCCCTTACCATTTTCAATTGCATTTCATCCTGCACTTGCAAGATGGTAGGTGGGACTTGAATTGTCAGCATTTCACAAGAGGGGAGGGGAAAAAAGTCTCACCCACACAGAATTTATATGTACTCCTACAAAAACCTGTTTTCCTGAGTTTTCAATCCAATCCACCAAATTAAGGTCAGATAAGCACCTGAAATTTCTTATACTTATCTGATCAGAGTCTCCAAACCACTGCCATCCACCACTAACTTAGTCATCAATTTGCTTCAAATAAAGCAGTGACTGATTTTAGTCTATTGTTTTTTAGAGGCTTATCGAAATTATTTCTTGATTGCAAATCAGATATACCTCACAGTGGGTAAATATTTCAGAGTGACGATTTACAAGTTCATTGGTATCTGAAAACATGTCACAACAGCTTCTCTCTCAAACTTTTAGAGCACAACTATATTAATAAACTACTATTGCACCCCTTTGTAAGTGAGAAAGAGATCAAGCAATTAGTTCAGCTGGCTATGCTTAAACCTACTAAACCAAGCACAAGTATTGCACCTGGTCCACTTGTACCGTACAGAAAAGGGGGGCAAATGAATTATCTTCTAACAAATATATCCCTTTTATCTTCTATCCATAGATACATATTAAAAAGTTTGTTTCAGTTACTCTCAGAGTAAAACCCTGTTTCACCTAAACTACTAAGTCCTTTTCTAGTGACAGAATTCACTGCTTCTCCCGGGTCCTTCTTTTGCTCATTCCATATAATAGTAAGGCTTAGTATTACAGAAAGGGTAAAAGAAAAAGAGAACCACACACACGCTTTCCAAGTGACTCTCCACCACCAAACTCCCATAAAGTCTCATCTAACCAGAGAAATGTGTACTTCTGAAGAAAACAAGAAAATTAACCTTAGAGGAGAGTCTAGATCTATATTCTCACATTCAGGACACAGACACATGCAATAAACAGGCTCTCTTAAGGATACTGCATAATTTTCCAATTTCAGTGCAATCAATCATTTGAAACATTTGTTTTGTTTCATCAGATGCTTATCTGTCTCAAGTGACAAGAACACACTGCCTATCATTTTGTCCAGCCCCGTATCCAGCATATATCCCAGCAGTAGGGGAAGGAGGTAGCATAAAACTATACTTTCCCATCCAAGTACAAGTCTTACCACATAGTTTCCTAATTTTTGTGATATGTTTAAGAACATATTTCTGCAAGTGCACAGCTAAGTGTTTGACAGGAATAAACGAAGGCTACTATTTGGACACACTATCATAATTATTTGTACATCTAAATGCATTCTGCTAAATATTCCTACAGGACTGCCAGTGAAAACACTAGTGAAAAACCCAGAGCAGGCATCATTGTCACTCATGTCTCACAGTGATGCCATGTGAATGCAGGACAGCAGACACTATCCTCTTACAAACCTTTTTCTTTCCCCTCTTTGCTTTCTCTGAGCCTTCACAGGATTCCTGTACATGTGCATCAGCTAATAAAAACAACTTTTAATCATCTGTGTTGGCATACACAGGCACATAACAGCATGTTTTGAGCCTGTGTCTTTGGCAACACATCCTAAAATTTAGCAACAGCCAAGGCTTTAATTCATAAACTATAAGATCACTAATGACCGTGTAGATCTTTTCAGCTTTTACTCCAACATCTCATCTAATCTGGACATAAAACACTCCAAAGAATATCTCTTGCCCATTTCCCTTAGCAAAACAGACAATGGCCAACTACCAAGACTGTTTAAAATATTTTTGCTGCCTAGCCTAATACGTTCTGCCCTTAATTTTGGGACTGTCTGTACTTCAACAGCCCAGAAACTTTATAATTTGAGGAGAAACACACAGTAAACATAACTGAAAATACTAAGTACATAGAGATGTTGGGTTTTTTTTCCCTCAAACTAAATACTTCAGGCTGAACTGAGTGATTCTGTAAAACCCATTTCGCAGAGAGAAAAAAAAGACACTTTTTATGCATAAATAAGGTTCACTTTTTTAGCATGTATTTTACTAGTAGGAAGAATTTCCTAATATAGCAGAACAAAACACACGCTTTCCCAAGAAAACCAGCATATGCACTATTTCTGAGTTGTGTAAAGAATACCAGAGCAGAGAAACAGTTCAAAGAGAAAAACAGTTCTCTGGCAGAGGCCTGACCAGACAGTGCAGTAAATTAAAATCACTGATCATCTTAGGGATTCTCCAGTTATGGGTGCACGGCTTGGCCTTGCCCACAGTGTTTACATGACCCCCCCAGCTAACATCCTGAACTACTGTACTACAGTCAATATTCATTACAAGCGTAAACAACTGTGAAAAAGTATACAGGAAAAACCTTGACAAGTTTGTAGCCCACAATGGCATATGGTGGGATTGATGGAGCCTTTGCAATACAAATAGTGCCTCAACTCAGTTCTCCACACAGAGAAAGTTTCCAGTGATAAGGGACATATGTAAGGCACGTTCTTTTAAAAACCCGACTCCCATTAAGCAGCTCATTGTTCATAAAGGGAATGGTGTTTACACAGGAAAAAGTCCAGTTTCAACAAATCTGAGCTCCAACAGATGTTTCCTTCTATCTAAGCAAAACAAGTTTGTGACCCATTTCTGCCCAATCAGAAAGTTTCAAAATTAATTATGCAGGAATAAAAAAAAAACCAACTGTACTCAACAGAATGACCTTGGAAAACACATTCAGAAAAAAATGATATTTCAAAATTGCAGTTGCTACTAAAGTGAATTCACTTGAAAAATTCAGTCTTCTTTGAAGAGAATGCTTTATGATCAGGGCTTGAAGGGATACAACATGATAATTATAATTGTGGTTTGTGCTGGAAAGAGAAAGCAGAGCAAGTTGTTACTCACACAGCTTTGTCACAATTGCTATCCTCAAATCAATTTAACCTCTCTCTTCTCCAAACCTCCCCCAACATCCCTCCAAAACTCCCAGCTGCTCTTGGCTTCCTCAAATCTCTTAAGATCTCTTCCTCTCCACACAGCAGTTAAATAATAGAAGTGGCTGAGCAGAGTACAGAAGGTCTATCTCGTAATATTTTTTTTAATTACTGCTACCAGTACACACTAATCACAATCACAGCAACAATAAGCACTTTGTAGAAGGATTAAGAATTTCAGGCTTTGACAAAGTCTGTGCTGTTGAGACTGTGCTGTTACACACCTAAATGTTTCACTTACCATCACAAGAAAGTTCCAGGACTTTCAGGATGTGCCTGGTAGTACTATACTGCCACAGAGGAAAGCTGGATCCAGGGACATTCTGCTGCACAACTGAATGCTGCCAAGGCAGCATCTTCCAGGGACTTTGTGTATTTTCTTTACCCAACAACACCTTGCTCCAGAAGACGGACTGAGATGGACCATGTGTCATTGAGAATTTTATCCAGATTTTTTATAGCTTTTATAAAACACAGCTGCAGAGGCCCAACAAATTAGATTAACAGCTAGATACAAGTGTAAAAAACAAGGTTAAAATATTCTTAATCATGAGTATAACAAGTGTAGTCAGTGCATGCAACGTTCTGTGCCCATCTTTGCCTCCACAAGTCACTGGATTTGACTCACATTATTTCTTGTCCCAGCTATTTTCTGAGCATTATACAGGGTTCCCATCTCCACAATGCTTTATGCAGAGCATGCTCGGCACTGAGGTTCCTTACCCCAGCCAAGGCCTCTGCATGTCTTGAGATGCATATAATAACAAGATGGGGTTGTAATCTGGCAGCAATGCAACGCACCATTACTGCGACCAACATGAATACTACCAATGTGAAGGAGACCCCACTGAAACAGATTTCAAATCTGCCTATCAAACAGTTATAGCAGAAGGTAGAGGTGGTTTTCTCCTTCCCCAAGTAATCCTATTTGTCCTTTAAATAGATCTTAAGTATAATCTCAAACTGTCAGCATTTTTGTAAAGAAATACCAGCTCAGACATAATTGGATTTGTCAGACAATCACAGCTATGCAGTTCTCCAAGCTCCAATAGCTGAACAGCTACAGAAAAAAACTTTCCACACTGGAATGTATAAAAACATGAAAGTTCCTTTCAAGAGGAAAAATTTTCTCTGGAAGCAAGTGGTAAAAAGACATAATTTGTTCCACAATTCAAACCCTGTCCCTTAGCAACATAATGATGTGGTTTGGCATAGCTAAGTCTGTGTGAGCTGCTCCATATCAACAATTATCTGCATTCAACTGTTAAACATTGTCACTACACACTGCTCTGAATTCACCACAATTGCTAAAGGTATACAAACTTGCTTTTAAAACTTCTAAAGTTTAAAAAACTTTTTAACCATGAATAAGAAAAAAAAAAAACAACCCAGAGAATTCTGACAGGAACAGGTTAACAACAGCATTTGAAAGCAAAACAAGTACATATTACATCACACAGAAACAAGAACCTGGGGGAATGTGTATTTTAGCTGAAGAGCAGAAATATCTCCTATTCCTCTGGACTTCTTTACTTTTTTCCTCACCAACATATATATACACATACACATGAAACTCGCTCTGTCCTTGCTGTGTGTATCATCAGCTTCTTGTTCTGTATATGCTTCTGTGGGCTAGAATAGTGTATTTTAAAGACAGTCTAGGATATAGTGGCCTAAAACCCACACAAACCTCATCCTCTGAATGGTGAGACAGAATACATTATAATGATGTAGAGGTTACAGATTAAGGAATTATAACAGGTCAGATCTTACACCACTTTCAATACCTTCAAATTGTGGTTTCTTTAGTGAAGATTGATATTATTCTATATGTGTCCGGATCCAGAAGAAAAGCCATTATACAGATTGTATGTTGAAAACTGAAGTGATTTTCATTTCACTGACTTTAAAATAAGTCACACAAGATTTTTTTAAATTTATATTTAGGAATATGTCACCTCGAGCACTCAGCAACATTATTTTCTGTATTTGCACAGTTGGTAACCAGCACACCTGGGACTGAGGAATGTAAGTAAACTTTGCTTGGAATTTTGAACCATGTTTTGATCTGGTGCAAAAGTGATTTGAGTCTATCACCACCAACAACAATATTCAGGACTTATACGCTCTCCTACCTGTTGGCTTATCCTCACCAAGGAATCCAGCCTGTCCCAGGGTTTTAAATACTTTATGTGCTGGGAACTGTCCTTCTTCTTCCCACTTGTCCACAAAGGGATTAATCTCCTTGTCGATGATCTAGATTTGAAAAATCAATTTAAAAGTTAGTAACACAGACATTCCTACAGAAACACCTTTGACTATTTTTGTCTAAAAACTCTAATTTAAAAAGAAAAAAAACCATACAGGTAAAATTGTGAAAGCATATTAATTTTCTTACTTCCTGTTGGATGTCCTTATTTTCCACCCACCCACACCTACTAAGACAATGTAATGAGGCAAATATAAATAATTCTTGTAGAAATTACAACTACTACAACAGGAAGTCATCAGGGCTGGCTTAAGCCTCTCCAAGACCGATGAAAACGGCAGTTCCCCCTCATCATTTGTTACCTTTTTGGGTACAGTTTCTAGAAAGTGACAGGAAGGGAAATCTGGATTATCCTCAGAGGGACCTTGCCAAAGAAGCTTGACGATCTGTTCACGATGACCACACACAGTATGCAAGACAGGCAAGAAGGAGAGACCTCATTTCCCCTGCCTTTGCCTGAAATGCTCTCAAAGGACATCAGCGCTGTTCAGGCACTTGTGTCCAGTCTGCATTTAGACTTCCCAAGGATCTGAAAAAACATGTACTGAAAAAATACGGTCTTCTTCCAGAGTTACAGCATTTCCAAGTTTAGCCCCTGGGCAACTCTCAGCTGGGCTATTGCTGAACACCTTCCAAGAGTCAGTGTCCTAACACTGCCTGGCTACTGCCCTTACTCTATTCAGGCTGCTGTCTTTCCTTCCAGGTGTTGCGAGCAAAACACATCTGGAGTACAGCCACTACATTCAGTAACACTTTCAGGTTTCAGAGCACAAGGGCTGGATAGCTCAACCTGCAGTTTTGCAGCCAACCTCAAAGCCTGGGAGGGACTCCCAAGCAGAGCCCGCTCTGAGCCAAACAGCCCCATGTCATGGGGCACACCAGGCATTCACACTTCTGCCACCTCGTTCTTGCTGCCTACCAACCTGGCACAAGGCAGACGTGGTTTCAATAGTTCCCAAAACAAGTCACTTGTACAGTGCCCACCTCTGCCTGCCTCCACAAGCAAACCAGGGGTTGCCAGAGGCTGCTTCTGCAGTGCCGCCAAGTACACCGCACCACCTGGTCAGCAGGCACAAGGGAGTCTGAAACAAGTAGCCACCATCCTTTCCCCAGACCAAACCTTACCAAAACAAACACCAATTCCCAATAGAAAAGTAATGCCTTTAATCTGTGACCATTTTACTGCTACACTGTTTCACAATGAGAGAATTTATTATTTTAAGAACTTACTCCTCTTAGTCTTTTCTCCACACTAAATAAACAAGCCCTATGGTGCTAACTATTTCTTAAGCTGGAAATAGGCTCCTCTCCCTCCCAAACTGCTGTGCTCATGAGACCCTGTGGAGCCTTCTTCCGAACTACCTATTTATTGCACATTCTTCAGAGAATTTCAGCACATATATAGCTACTTTCTGCTTCCTAATCAGACACAGAAATAAGGATACTTCACTGCTGGTAACAGAAAAATCACTTTTTCACTTGTCTCACCAAATTCTGAGAAATTTATGTACTGAATGTTGAACTCATTCAGTAATTATCATCTCTCTCCATCTCTTATACTGAATAACGTAGGCCTCGTGATCAATACTAACAAAATACTCACCAGGACACTATGTAGGAGAGCCAACATTCAACTTCTCTATTGCCATATCCTAAATTCTCAGATCCTAGGATGTTGACCCTGAATGTTGAGTTACAGGCAGTGAAACACCTTTTTGATTGTTTGTAATAACATCTGGTAATGCTCACAGGCTATCATCCAGGGAAATGCCTGAAAGAGGTCATGAAGTACATACAGAAAGTTATCCCAGTGTTCTGATGGATCTTGACAGAAGTATGAAGTGAATGTACTAACAGAGTTTTGTGCTTGTTATGGCTGGTACTGGGCCAAGTGTTTCACAGCCTACATACAAAGTTACCTTTGAAGTTAAACAGAGTCAGAAGAATTACTAAGGCATGAGAGAAGTTATTTTACATGATTTCTGCAGATGATAGCCTGCTTGCTTCCGTGCCTTTAAGTAAAATTCAAATTGTTTAACAGAGCTGAAGTTTAATTATTACCAGGTGAAGTTTGCCATGTCAAGTAAAACAAGATCTCCCTTGCATGACACAACAAAAAAAAAAACCCTGAAAACAACCTCACTGCACAAACCACAAAGGTACATGACTCTAAGTTCAAGAAAAAACTAATATCACAGTTCAGATACTGATACCCAGAGTTTTTTCTTAGCTGTTGGACCATCCACTTTAAACTGTATCTTTGCAAAGAAATTAAATAGGCCCTGTCAAAAGTTTTTACACTTTAGGCACAAATTGTTCGCGAAAAAACACATGTGCTATTTACAATCATAAGGGGATTTGGGGGAACACCTCCACTTGAGCTACCACGTACAAACATAAGCCACATTGCTGGAGAACTGCAGCACTGGTCAACTGGCTGATGCTTCAGTACTGATTATTGGATATTATCATCTATTTATATGAAAGCAAAATGAAACAAAGATATTTTCAAAGGATGAAGCCATCAGTGACTGAAGGAACACAAGCAATTGCACAACATGTGCTTAAAACATTGGTAAAGACAGGTTTATTTCAATGCAGGTCAAATAACACTGCATACCTAACCACCTGATTTGCCCCTTCCCTTGGCTTTGGTGACCTCCTCATGTCTGCACCCCCAGAGAAATATTTCACACTTGAATTACTTTAAATCTTGACTAATTACCTTTGAATTTATTTATATATATTTTTAATACAAACAGCTTTTAGAAGTAAATGCTGAGAGCTGCAGGCACAAATTATGCAGGCACCTTAACCTAAATCATAAGGTATACAAGCAGTGTTTGTCAAATATACAGAAGTGATCTTTCGGCAGTACATGAGCAGCTGGTCTGCTTATTTTTATATGTTTTATCATGAGAAACATGTAAATCATGGGTGATAGCTTTTAGACTTGCATCACTAGGATACTGACTATAACAAGACCTAAAAGTCCCCTCAGTAGAAATATTTCAACGCTGCATGCTGCAGATGCTCTCTGACAGATATTCCCAGTCACAAAGGAAATCTTTTTACCTTATCTAGCTGGACAAATCTCAATGGCATTTGGGATGTAAAGTTGATTGAGGACCCATATATCTTTCCTACCTGCTGTTAAAATACCAGTAAACCACAACAGAAACTGTTATTTTCCTGACAGTGAAGGCACCGTAAGTCTCATGTATGGGACCAGTGTTTTTCTCAGGCTGCTTAATCCAAACCATGAAGATGCAAACCTAAAGGACTGTGCTCTGGAGGCAGCCTTGGTTTAGTCTGCATCCCAGAGAGAGCTCAGGCGGCTCTCTGGGGAACCTTTGAAAGAATGGCTTTAGGGCTGGTATCAGCCATGAATTATTTCAAAAAACACTGGAAATTTGCCCAGTTGGAAACCGGCTGAGCCAACAAATTCACTTTGTGCTGAATGATGGTAAGGAAAATAAAACTGTTTTTATTTAAAATAGTCTTGACAAAGTTTTGTGAAAACAGCACCTGTAGCTTCCTGCCCAGGAATGGGGAAATGTGGTGACAGGGCTGTGGAAGGGATAGAGACAGAAATACCTATTGTTTTTTGTTATAGATTATTCTAATTTCTCTCTAAAACAGAGCAATGAAAATATCTCCCCAAAATATCGCTAGATAGTTGCCCTGGAAGTTAGTACACTATTTAAATAAGGCAGAAAAAAAAATGCACATTTGGGGATTTTCCTTCACATGATGCTCAGTATTTTCTGTGGATGTTGTACCAGCACCTACCCAGAAATATTGCCATTTAATTCTCACTGTATTTTAAAATAAATATGCTATTTCTACAAAAGCAGAAACTGTAATTGAATTAATTTGGGTACTGAGAGTGTGTACAGATCTCCATTACAACAATAATTAAAGATTCCTCGCCACTATTCACCAGCAAGTTTACCTTCTATCAAGCAATTCAAATCAGAAATTAAAGACCATACCACTTCTACATACAACACCTCTTATATCCGTTCCTTATACTACTGCACAGTGGTAGTATATTTCAGCACACAATTAGCAAGATGATGAATCTTGAAAAGAAAACAACAAACTGAATCCTTACAGAATTACACAAACTTTTCCTAAAGCTTCCTGTAAGTTCCTAAGCTTAGCAAAGCATGAGAAAATGTCTGAGAAAAAGGTATTCTGTATTAAGAAGATTAAATGGATTTAGTGGTGTCATGTAACTGTACCATTTTATGTTACAAGAAGCACTTTTTTCCTTTAAATCAAGCTACAGTAGCTGCACTTAGCTCTATTAATATAACCAAAGATGATACAATTAATGGGATCTTTAATGTAACAAAAAAAGCAAATAAATAAGCAACAAACCTCTAATGACAACTCTTCAGTGGTTATATCTAGATATTAGCATAACTGGCTTGAAAGGAAGCAGGTAACAGACCAGAGAGTTCTTTGCCTTCAACACCAGCAATAATTAAAAAAATAATTAACAGCCCACAAAACAACATTCCTCCTTGTAATTTCACTCCCAGCAGGAACTACTGCACTGCAATACAACTCAGCACCATATGGATGCCAGCGCTGAGGCTGAGGCAGCGCTTCAGAGAGAAGTAAAGCAGAGTTGAGGTGGCCAAACCCATGGGCCACCCATGGGTGCCACCAACCCTGGCCACCAAAACCCACCCTGTGGGTGCAAGGCAGCCAGGGCCCCACCAGCCCCGCACCAGTCGTCTGAGCTGCTCCTCAGGGGGCCCTGGCAGATCCAAAGAGCAGCAGTTCATTTCCCACATGCTGTTCTCCATTTGGATCCCCCAAGTCACACACCCCAAGCACACCAGAATGAGTTTTCCAGTGTATATTCCCCGTTTCTTCTTGCTGCTGGGCTTGGAGGCCATGGCTCTCCTCAACTCCCTTTCAACTCCTCCAAAGCCCTAAACAAAGCTTGTTGGCCAATCCTTTCCCACTACTGTTCTTCAGAAAAAAAACAGGGAAGGAGGCTGGAATGTGGAAACACATTCAGGACAGAACTGGGGCAAATCCAGTAGGGTGAGAGAAGGAGGTCAGCTCCTCACAGCTGCTATCTACTCAAAAGGCTGTGGAGAGACTGATGCTTCTGCCATGGCGCCTTGCTGGTGAGGATGTCTATTGGCACGTGGTGGGAAAAGCAGGGTCCTGTTGTCCCTCCTGCATTGTGAGGTCCCTCCAGCACTGGCAGGACAGCAGCTACTCCTGTGCTTCCAGTCCCCACAGCATATGCCAGGAGTCTTGGACTGTGGCAGAAGCCAGGAGCTGCCCAAGTGCATGGGTCACTCGGCTTGGGGGTGATGAGCCTGGACCTGCAGTGTTGGTACCCCAATGTAAGAGGCAATCATTTGGTCTCACGTGACATCATGTGCAGAAGCATAGGCAGTATGTAACCTAGAATAAAACAGGTTAAAAATAACTCCATCACACAAAAATTATTTAATCACACAGCAGGCAGAAAACATTCCTTGCAGTGCTAACCTTGCTTGCTCACACCAAGTTGTTAGTGCACTTTCTTCTGGCAACCAAAATCCAGTATTACCATCTCGCCTGAGGTCTGAAGTGAGCTAGAGAGCAAAGCTGCAACCTACTGCTTCCTCTTTCAGGACGTATCACCACCACAGGGTGAAGGTTTTCAGGAAGTTTTGCAGCACCTTTTTCTGAGGGGTTTTTTGGGAGTTTTTTGGTTGGTTGGTTGTTTTTTTTTTTTCAATAATAATTGAAAAAAGGGGGATAGCCTTCACTCCTTCTCTTACAAAAACATACATGCTCTTCTTGGTTAGGACTCGCCTAGGAGATCTATGTAAAAATGACTTACCACTATGCAAGGGGTCCTGTCAAGGTAGCAAATGTCCTAGATGCTGCCAAAGCACGTCTCCCCTTTGCAGGAGGAAGTCAAGTCTTCCTCTTGTCCACAATGTGGACAAGATTTGGCATTCAGATACAATCTGAGCCTCTTATTCTGTATTACCACTTGACTACCCAACTAAATGTACAATGCGATACCTGGGCAAATGATTGTCTACAAGAGCTGTCACTGAAGAATTTGCCCTTTCTGAGTACAGGATTTGGAACTGGGCCTCAGTGATGATATGGAAAATTCTGTACTCTGAGCTGTCATCAGACTGTGCTGGGAACAAGCCAATAAAATGTTTTCCACAACAATACAGGGTTGAAGTGAAAAAGTTTGATTTAAGCATAGATATCAGTTTCACGACCTTGTGAAAAACACTTGGCAGAAAAAAAAGTCCTCAAAGCAGAATACCCAGATGATCAAAATAAAGAACAAGCATGAAGCAATTTTAAGTTTTTTAAAACAGCACAAATCATTTTACAAACCCCAAACCAACAAGTTCTAAAATTATAATCTAGATGGCAGTTACTTGTAAAGTCTCAATATTTTCAAGCTATCAACAAGATACTAAATAATAACATGAGTGCAGCACACAGAATATGGAGGAAACAGCAGGAAAAAAACCCACACTACTTAAGTATCCATCTAACTTAACACTTTGCAGCTAGTAGCAATGAATCTAGAGAGTGTGGTTTAAACATTCACATAAAGGTTTGAAATCAAAGAGTTTTGATTTTTTTTTTCCTTATTTTTCTATGACTACTGGAACCATTTTTTCCAAAACATTTTCTTACTCTACATAGAATTTTCTATCTTGTTTCTCCCCCTGTGAAAACCTAAAATGAATGAGGAATTACCACACATATCCAAATCTTTTTTAAAAGCCTTTACTGCTTTTGAAGGAAAAAATGCCCCTCAAGTTGTATCATTGGGTTACTCTCCATCTCTTTTCATTATATTTTTCTCCATTACAATTGAGGACTAACAGGTCTAATAAACAAGCACACTGATATCCAAGCACATCACACAGAGGAGAGATGCACAGTCTGAAATTCATGGACTAAAAAGCAATAGCATAGAAGCCCTGGGTAAGTAAACAGTATTAAACAGTGGGACAGGCTGTTCTTATCATAATCTTTCTGAACATTAACCAATCAATTCTGAGCAAGAAATGAGTGGTTGCAGGATTAATTAAAAAGGGAAGGTAGGAAAGTTGCTCTTGAAACCTTGCCCTTCATTCATTAACTTTGAAGAACATGCTAGACACTCATACACCAGGCAGGACAGCTGTGAATGCCCACCCCTTGAAAAGGTCCGGACCTGGAGAGATCCAAAAGACCATGCTCTAGTACATGCATTTCCACGTTTGTAATATGGTTGATGATCTACTTATGCATCTAACAATTTCATTGCCTGGAAACTTCAGAAACTGTTGTGCAGTGCTCCTCAGTCTTTTTTCTTTAGCCAGAGTTTGTCATAGGTGCTGTGGTTGCCATGACCTGTTTAGATGAGGATGCTAAGCGCAGGATCACAGTGCAAAGGAAAATGGTGGGGTTTGGTGTTTGACAGCAGTCCCTACTCTGTCCTTGGAGAGGAGGTTGGCTAAGATTCTGGGGAAAACAGAAAAAAGACCTGGACCTGTTGGAGAGAGTCCAGAGGAGAGCCACGAAATTTAATCAGAGGGCTGTGGCATCTCCCCTATGAGGACAGGCTGAAAGAGTTGGGGTTGTCCAGCCTGGAGAAGAGAAAGCTCCAAGGAGACTTAATAGCAGCCTGCCAGTACCTGAAGGGGACTTACAGGAGAGATGTGGAGGCACTCTTTATCAGGGAGTGTAGTGATAGGACAAGGGGTAATGGGTATAAGCTGAAAGAGGGTAGATTTAGACTAGACATTAGGAAGAAGTTTTTCACTGTGAGGGTGGTGAGGCACAGGAACAGGTTGCCCAGGGAAGCTGTGGATGCCCCATCCCTGGAGGTGTTCAAGGCCAGGCTGGATGAGGCTTTGAGCAACCTGGGCTAGTGGGAGGTGTCCCTGCCCATGGCAGGGAGGTTGGAACTTGATGATCTTTAAGGTCCCTTCCAACCCAAACCATTCTACAATTCTATGAACAGTGGTAGCTTTATTTTTGGTGGAGGGATGCTGTTACATAAATACCCAATATCAAAGGTGTATATATGTTTGAAAATCATTGTGTGTGCTGGACTTTTTCATTGCCATCTGATCTCTCTTTAGCATCACCTGGATCTTGAGTGCCAGTAGCTAGTGTTCTGACAGACATTATTGTGAAACATGAATCAGAGCTCTAAAAATTTTGTTCGTCTGAAAGAGCAAGCTAGATAGCATCTATGTCTGCTATCTAGAGTCATTTTGGTCTCCCCAACCTTTCTTGCATTTCAGGAGAAGAACCCAAATACTCTGCATGGCATCTGCAGGACAAGATGTGACCAGCCCAGTGAGAAAAACCACTGGATCAAAAGGACACTACAAATCAGCCAGAAGATACCATTGAGAAGAAAAAAAAGAAAGCCAAGTCAAATAGAACTACTTTTCTTTTTTTAGTTACATGACTAAAAACATGAAACAGATATTGAAAACCAAAATTATGGTTCCACATACCCTATTTAAATGCATTGCCAGTCCTCTTGCCTTAGCGGGATTACACAGAGATAAAGGCAGGACCACACTGAAGTACCTGGCTGAGTATGGGCTCCGTGGCAGGCACTTATGCTCATCACCCTCTTTTTCCATGGACTACATTGCTGATCTTTTATTTTGCTTGTAAATGTACTAAGCATTCGAAAGAATAAAGAAAGAAACACATTGACCACATCAGGTATGTTACATATAACACCTCCTGAATCTACTCTGCATTTGTGTGCATTTAGATGTAAATACACACAGATTTCACGTTGTTTAGATTTCCCCTTTTCCCGTTCCTAATGGGTGGTATGTAAGCTTGAGACATGAAGAAATAAGGGGGAAAAAAGCCATTCCAGCTTAGCACTATAAAGCTGTTCCAAAGGGGGAGATAACAGGTCATCACTAGCACCTCAAGTATCCTTACGATACTTCTACTTCTCTGTTCATTGCTGCAAAGCAGGGGTAAACAGGCCTGCCTCACGTATGGGTTTCTCCACTGCCATTGCATTATAGCTGTGGCTAGAGCTGAGCTTCCAGAGAAGCTTCCAGTGGATTTCAAACCAATATTCAGTAGGCTAATATAAGAGAAAAGCTGAAAAACTTAATGAATGCTGAAAAATATGTCTCAAATAGGAAGGTATGTATTTAAAATTGATTAATTATAGCACCACAATTCCTTTTTGTACCTTCAATTAAGACATGCCACAGGCAAGAAAGGATCATGCAATTTGCTACAGTATTTGGCACCAAAGACTGCAGTGATCAGCAAATACAGGAACAAACTGTTACTAAACAAAATTTTCCCTTTCTGAAAGGGAAAAAAAATAGCAGAGAGAAAAACTCTATAATGTATCTGGCAGCATCTCCTTATACAATAAAGTGTACCTGTCCTCATCTATTTTTACAAAAGCTGACATTCATAAAAAAAAAAAAAAAAAAAAAAGCATGCACTTTATGAGTATTCTGCAATTTTGCCTGTCCTATTCATTTGGCAGTAACTGGACATGCTTCTGTTTAAAACATTGCATTTTCTTCCCTCTCAATGTGACACTGTTCCTTGCAACATGCATAAAACAAAGCTGATTATTGGTTCAAAAATTTGAATACTGCAAATCTTTTGGTCCCATCATCTGGCCACAGTTTTTACTTCAGGAGACAAAGACACACAAACCCTGAATCAACCACAAAGTTTTTGACAATGCTTACCTAAAACTTAAAAACCTACAAGTCCGCCAGGGACTGCAGAAGCAGGCGCTGCCCCTCCACCCTGTGCACATCTGGGAGTCCCACCACCAGAGCAGAGGGCACACATCATCACCATACTAAGAAAATAAAAGGTCCAGTCCAGGAGCTGGGAGCCTTTTTCTGAGGAATGAGATCCTGGAAGACCAGCTCCAGCTGCAGAGGGACTCCCACATGGGACTGTGCCAATCAACTTGACCTTCAACTGGAGGGCTTATCCCTGAAGGAACCAGAATGAGCACAAACCACACACTTTCACAACACAATAGGCAAAGACTTTTTTTTTCCTGGTCTGACATACAGAGAACCTAGAATTAGTGAGAACGAGTGTCGAGGGCATGGCTATGCTCAGTATCTGAGGGCAGATGCATTCAAGCCAGGGTAGTTGTAGAAGAGCAAAAATGTGAATGTGCCATATCAATCTAGGTGCTGATCTCAAACAAGAATTTGGGATGGCTGGGAAAAAAATGATGCAGAACTGAGCAAGCGAACTTTTGTGTTGGTTTTTGTCGGTTTTTTTTGCTTTCCAACATAGAGATGTTAAGCTGAGGTATAGTGTAATGCTCACCAGAGTGTGGGATGTTGGGGCTTGGATCCTGCTTTTAACTCTGGGTTACATCCCTGCAGGAACAAAAGTTATTTCACCATGGCTCATGCCATCCCAGGCCACCTCTCCACTGAAAGGTCCTAGGACATTGTGGAACTATACAATGGGATCCAACTTCAAAGGCATGTGCCTCTGGAGTTTATCCATCTTTTCCACCCACACACTGCTCCCCACCAAAGGGCTCAGCACTCAGCCAGGCAGAATTGCAAACCAAAAATTGGGTAACAGAGAGACGGGCTGTGTTAAGCAATGTTGTATCCAGTGCTGGCTGGGCTGGATACATTTGCCCAGACTGACAGATTTCCATCATCAAGAGATCTCCAACAGCAGAGCTTCCAAATGTTCATGATGCTTTTTCACCAACCAGAACCACAAGTGGCAATCAGGGTCTCCTATCATACTTCTAGGACTTCCCAGTGCATTAGTGGGCCATGTTCAGACAGGGATATCTGTGCTATCACACCTGTACCCAGAGAAGTAGTCCTGGACATAAAACATGGTGTACTGACCGCATCCAAGAGGCCCACATCATGACTGAATCCTTTAAGTAAAACAGAAAATAGCCCTAGGAATTGATCTTAACTCTACGGTTGCCCTCACTTTTTCTCTGTCTTGTGTCACCGAGAAAGGAAAAATATTCTCTAGAGCTATTCAAAGGATGGTTCTGCACATGCCAAACTGTAGATGGAGACCCACCACAGACCCACAGCTTATGCCATTTTATATATGTGTTGGCACTTAAACTATGCCCATCACCTATCAGACAAGTATCTAACAAGTTTGGGGTCTCCTCATGGATCAAAACAACTGACCTCACTGAAGGTCTGCTGGTTCATAATACTGAAACATCAGCTTAAGATTTGGACTATCACCTGAACCACAAGAAGCTTACACTGGATCTGCTTATTGCACCTCTCCAGCATCATGTGCAACGTTTTTATTCAGCATGCTCTAGTTAGTTCCTTCTACCTTCCATTTATCTTTGTGTGTGTGTGTGTGTGTGTGTGTGTTTGTCTGTGGCCAGGAGAAAGCTAAGCTGAAATAAAATGTTCCACATTTCTCTCCAAAGAAGGTGATTTTCCTCCAGGATTCTACCAGTTTCCCCTCAGAAAGGTTGGTTTCTTCTCAAGAATAAGACAGGAGTTTCTAATTTCCTTTTCTGGCTTTGAAAATGCAATCACGACATACACCACTGTGCTCCTCTTCACTGAACACTTTTAACAGCAATACTTGTGACAACGCATCTGAGAGGATCCACTCTTAAGAAACCCTCTCAGATTTGCTTGAAGAGCCACCTGTACCAGTTTGCCCAACCTCAAGTTTGCATGGTACATTTTGAAGGCTGACATATATAAAACGGCAGATTGCAGATACAATGGCATTTCTGGAAGTACTTAAAATTATTAAGTTTGCCCTGACTTATTCCTACAGAGAAACTAATGCTCTAGTTTTTGGGGTTTTTTATGAGAAGTTAAAAACTAGTCATTGAAAACTATCTGAAGGAACACACAGATGAGTTGGTGCTACCAGGGCTCACGACCAGGGATCTCTGGCTCTTAAAGGACACTGAAAATATAAAACCTGCTGTTTAGATGCACAAGCGTGGCTGCATAACAGAAATAATTTTAAGCAGCACACCAAGTATCCTGGAGGTCTCCTCATGTAATCTATCACCGTTCATCTATCAAATTTCATCTTCAAAGACTGGAGCTGGATGTAGGCTTTCATGCTCTCTCTGTGCCCAAACAGGGGAAAAAAACTCCCAGAAAGTCAAAGCCCAGAGCAAGGCAAGCTGAACCACAGATGAGCTTTTAAAGCATCCTGATGCCTGGCTAGGAGATGTCACATTCATTAGTCTGGGTACACAGGCAGGGAGAGAGATTTAACTGCACATTTCCAAGCAAACGTGACCTAAAAAGATTTAAGCAAAGTTACATTTTCTGAACAGTCTTGGCAAACCCTATATAAACCCCAGACATTTGCTCAGTCATTAACTTCTTAGTAAGACACAATTTTAGTTGTCAGAAGTGTGTAACCATATTGCCTAACCCAACCAGGTGTGACAATGATAAAGCAACACAATAGCTAGACCTGAACCACAAAAATATTCCTTAAGCCCAGTTCTCCTACTAGAAGATGTTCATTGAGAAGTCCAACCAGATGCAGTGGCCATTTGTTCTAACATGAATATGGGGTAGGAGAAAAACCCGATGTTTGGACCCAGCAGCTGCAACCTCAAATGTATGCACTACTCTGACACTGAATAACAAATGAGAGCATTACTCATAAAATTGCCTCTACTACATTTTTGCTACACAATGAAGCATTTGTACCTCGTGACATTTTTCTGATTATCAGAAAAAGCTTTTTACAGAGCTTGCTTGACTGTGCTGAAGCTCATCTTTTTTCTCATCTAAACTGATATAAAAGCACCTCTTGGTAGGGCACTAGTGAATGTGTTGTATGGTTCCTTTTATTACAGTGATATATCACAGTTCCCCCTTCAATAACAACAAAAATCAATTATGAAAATTTCCTCTCTGCTAAATTACCACCAAAAATCCTTGGCAGTAGTAAAGGGTATTGCTGTGTTTATCTACACCAGCAAGAGACCTAGCCCCTAAATGTCCATATAATGTTTCTGTCAGACACAAGATGACAAAGGCTATTGCAAATAGCCCAGAATCTGGAAATACATTTTGCTTCCCTTAGACAGAAGGGCACTCAGTGCAAAATCTGTGAGCTTTACTAATGTAATATTTTTTAACTATCTCCTTTCTGAAACTTCTACCTCAGGTGCATGATAAACAAGGTTTTAAAATTACAGATCCAAGTCATGTGTTTTGCAGAGTCAGATGTGTCTTTTCTCCCTCCCAATTTAGTGAGAAACTAACTTGTAAGTGATTTATTTGTAACACCAGGAACAACTGCTTTGCCGTTCTGTTACTTGTTTTTATGATTTTCTAAAAAGATAAATAAATCAATTCCATCCAAGGTGCTCCAGTGGCAATGGTCGTCACCTTTCAGTATTTTGCAGGTCAAAAAGAGCCATATTCTTTTGACCAAGAATTTACAGCAATTTTACCAGAAAGTTAAACTGTATGTGAATATTTAATTCAGATCCTGCATGCTCTAATATGAAGGGGCTTCAGATCTTTAAAAAATAGACATATTATACAAGCCAAATAAGGTAGCAGTGTCCTTCGGTGGAGTTTCTCTGTCACAGGGGAAATCCCCCTCATCCTACAGAGATATAACACAATGCAACTATACCAAGCCACCACTGGATATAGAATGAAATCTCATTTATACGACATGCAACTCCAGCAAAATATATGCCAATCCTTTTCAAACCTATTTCCCAAAGCTTCTTACTACTAACGCCAGAGTGAACAAAAAATACACAGCTTGTATATATCCTGCATGTATATGCATAGTTATGCATACACACAAAGTTAAATCTTTTTTCCTTCAAGCCTGTTATACTACCATTTAATTACTGCAGCCAGCTGTAGGATACACTGCACTGCAAGCATTGTTCACCAAATTAAGGAAAAGTTACGTTTTCAATTTCCAAGAGGAAGGGTGGTGACCTATAAAGTTGTAAAGGAAACCACTCACACGCTTATTTCAATACCCTTGCTAAAAACAGCCCCCTGGTATTATAAGAGTCTCTTCCTCATCCTGCTCAGAACAATTGGAAAATTACAGACCATTTTAAATACATTAATTTAATAGATTAAAAATTAAAATTAATGGAAACAAAAAAAAAAAAAAGTTCTCACTCATGGAATTGCACTGCTTGTTTCTCTGATTTCTCTGGTAGTTGCATCTGGATTTATCTGGAAGAAAGCATGCCCCAAACTATGTATCAGGTATGCTTAAAAGGTGTTACAGATCCTAAGTTGTCATTCTCTCCCAAATACTGTACTTTTTAGTTTATCCTGAAATAATTGGGGACAGGTTTACCTTAAGCGAAAATAAACATCGATTGTTAGAAGCTTTGGGGTGAACAACATCAGACTGGATTCGACATGAACTGGTGATTTTTTTTTTCTATACGATCAGGTAAAATCTAAAAGAAACGCTATATAAGCTTTTCATAAAATACAGGACAATGATAAAATTGTGTTTATGTTGCTGACTGTAATTTCTTCTCCAATATATTCATCACAGGGATTTATGTGATAAATGTAGCATCATATTCCCTCTTAGCCCATGATGCAATTATCTGCAGTAAACCCAGCAAGGTAGGGCATACTGTCAGCTGCACTTCAACAGGCATGGGGAGGATAAAAATAAGGTGGGGATAGAAAGTATTTGTGAAAAAAAAATATTGTGTCACACAGCAGAGCAGCAAACACTGCAGCAGCAGACACTCATACAGCCACTTCTCCCCCCCATCTTTTCATCTGATCCCTCAGTACATACACAGTTGCAAACACCTGAGATACAAAACAATGTGCGCCTTAACCTATCTGTGACAAAGCAGGACTTTTAAAATCTTCCAAATCCAGATTACTGCCTTCACAAGATCTGGCGTTGTCCTCTGTATTTCAGAAGGACATGGACTTCTCACTAATGCAGCTGTAGTGCCCACACAGCTAACGGCAAGCAGTGTGCCATGGAACAAGTTCATTGGGCAGATGACTCCACAGATACACAGAGCAAAGACTTGCTCCAGGCGGGATCAGCACAAATTTGACACTATGGTATTAGCTGCAAAATCCTGCACTATTAATCCAGCTGAGACAGAAGGATTCATTTCCAACTTCTTCTACTGATTCTTTCTCTGGCAGCTTATTTCTTCTCTGCAGAACATCCAGGAATTTAGACTAATGAAATTAATTTCTTAGGAAATAGAGTCATCATGCATCTCTTTTCCTTATTGTTCAGCTTTTTTATAACACAGAAGGTGAACCCACAACTGCTAAAGCTCAATGATAACAGGCCTCATCTCAGTGACAGAAAACTCGATAATTTAAATGGCCTATGGGATATCTTGTTTTAACACTGGAAGTGTGAAAGGTAACTCCTAAAAAAAACTGAGTAAACATCACACAACTCAGAAGCAGCTCCACTATCTTTCAACCACAGTGAACTGGGCAAAAGGTAAAATTTGGAAAAAGTTAAATTTATCCAGGGAAATACAAGATTCCTAAAATAATTTAAAAAAGCATCTATCAAAAATATGACAGCACAGCTCCTAACTCACATAAATGAGTTAACACCCAGCACATAGTGTTTCTAAAAACATATTGCAGAGCACTGCACCACCAGCTAGGACTTGTAAACTTACCCACAGGTAAATCAGGGACAAGTCCTTACACTCCTAACACCTACCTCTGAACACACATCCTGCTTGCTCGTATGTGGCTGCCACGGTAATGCTGTTTACTCCTTTTAGCAGGTACCAAACTTCAGCACTTTTCTCATCAGTTCACAGTGTAAAGGTGGACCCCCCCCCCCCACAGCCAGCCCCCACAGGGTGGGGCCACACCGGGGCTTGCTGCCTCCATCCATCTAATACTCTCACTCTGACTGGTGTGCTTAATTACACCACAGTCTTCTACGGGTGACACTGACCTCACTGCTGGGAATATACAGAGCTCACCAACACCACCATTACCTGCAGATCGTCACTTGACATTCAATGTACACGCTACCTTACCAGCAGTGCCTCTTTTCCTCTTGATTTATGATTCAGTTTTACAACAACCTCCCATTACTCCCCTTCTAGAAAGGGCGCAATGACAAGCGGGCTCT